>NC_056732.1:1495805354-1495860354 GCF_019279795.1 Protopterus annectens
ATGACAGAACACTACTTTCAATTTATAGTGCAGTGCACACAGTCCTCATACACCTCCATAACTTATGTAATAGACTCCAAAATTGCTGTAAGTTTGCATGTGGGGATGTTGCATGTGACATTTCCCCAATGCAACAATTTCTGAGATGCAAGCATCAAAACATGTCAACACACAGTACTTAAGGAGGACAGCATTTTACAGCAGTGCAATATTATATTGCAGAAAGTTTCTCAGTCATATGTAAAAACACTCTTCCATCACAGATAATGTTTTTGATAAAACCATTTTGTTTGATAAGGAGAACTATAGTGAATATTCTTATATCACTAAAGTGTTTGACTTAGATTTCTTTTTATAATCTCAGAATGAGGCATAATATGAAATTTTACTTTTTCCCTCTAATAGATATGCATATTTTCTGATGAGGCAATTAATATATTTTCTACTTAAAGTGCTTCCCATTTTTGTCTCTCAAATGTTATTTCATATGTGTAGGGTATAGCTGGTAATGTGACATAATGTTCAGAGACGTTAATACATTTTTAAGACCTTACAGGTATAAATGCAGATTTCCCTTTCTCTGGGACATTAGCACTGAATATCAGCCTTGGTTAAAGTAAAATGTACACACCCTTTAAATTGCGAAAAACAATTTCTGACAAGAAAATGACAGGGATACGCTATGTGTATGTGTTTTTTCTTTAATAAAGTTTTAGAAAGTCATAACTTGTAACTTCTGCAACTTAAGTAAATGTACCAAGTCATAAATTCTATTATGTGCCTGGTACTCTATTGCAGTTAAGGTCCTACAAAAATAAAGGATAACAGAAATTGAAATAATACTGTAGGAGGTATGATGCCTGCTAAAATTGTCTGCTTGAGTTCTGTGTAAAAGCCCACATGCTTAAAACTACTGTAATATGTAAATAAATTGATCTTTAGTATTTCAGAGAAGAAGCTGAAAGCGCTAATGAAGGAGACAATGAAGTGCAGACTGGAATGAAACTTATTTCTGTGAATTTGAAAGTGCATGAAGGGATTGCCTCGGATTATCCATACTGTGTGACTCCTGAACAGACAGTAAGTAAATGCTTTTATCTTTATTGTGAAAAACTGACATTTGTTATTGAGACTATAACCAGTCACTGATCCAATGGATTATTGTGAAGGCACATATCCTTATTTTTATGTCCACCTAATAGCAACTTCATAGTAGCTGGGCTCACAAAAATTAAGTTGATGCAGCTTCACTGGATACATTTTATTATAACTTACTTTGTTTTCTGGGCTGTGATACTGGTGATTTTCACAAGATAATATGTGTGCCAGTTATGTCCATATTTGCCTACATGTATGGCCAATGCATTTTTTATTCATCTCCTGCTTTCTTCTTTCACTGTTGAGCTATAATTCTCTTGAGCGTAGTCTTCCCTATACCTAAAGCCAGATTTGTTTTGTCCCATTGCCTCTACTGAAGGATTATAGCAATAACCACATATTCTGATTTAAGAGAATTCTTAAATCAAGTTATAATTTCTGTCTTTTAACTTCTAGTGATATTCAGTTGCAATGTTTGTATCTCGTCTAGACTTATTATTACAAAACAATTATCTGACTGCCTTGACTTTTGCTTCCTTGTCTTCCAGAATGTACATCAAAATAATGGAACGGGGCTTCAGTTACATTTTCAAAGTCCTCTACATACTGAGGCCCTATAATATTTTTTTAAGATTATTTGCTTTTAATCATATTTTGCAGTGTTCTACATGGTGCATAAATTCACTATAAAGATATATGGGTGGCATCTTTATTGTTAACTTTTGGGTGATCCTGCTGGAATTTACTAGTAGGGTCTCTGGTCCCTGTAATGGCCAGTGCACTCCTTGTAGTATCCAAAGCACTGAAGCACAAAGAATGAGATTCCCATATAAGTATGCATTGTTCATTGGTCTCTTTAGTTCTCCTCAATGCCTGATAAACTGCTCTTAACTCAATTCATACCAGAGAAAAATAACTGTTGGGTTGTGTCTTTAATAAACTATTATTTCAATGAATACTATGTTAGATTATGATTTTTATTTCTTAAGTGAAAACAATTCTATTTAGGTGTCATTGGAAGTAAGGTTATATCATGTCCCTCTAGCAGCAGGCAACATGTAGCTATATAAGATTATCATGTCTAATGCCTGTGCTGCTTAGGGCTAAATCAGAACCTTGAATCTTCTGAGAGTTGTAAAAAAGTTTAATAAAGGTACTACACTGAGAGTTTTGAAAGTGTTGTATTCATACCTTACTGAGAAACGTTTAAATCATTAATGCCTGCTTGCAATCAGTTGTACAGGTGCAATATTCTTGACCGCCATCAAGATGGATAGCAATTGTCTGGAGCTCAGATTAAAAAAAAATAAATAAATGTAACCCTGATGGTATAGAAGTAGTGCACCCAATTACATCTCTAACAACCTGAGTTTGGAAATGGAATTAACCCACCAGTTTAGCCTACCAGGGGAGTATTTCTTTCCACCACAGTAGGGGTACTATAGAGTTCAATACTCAACCCCCCATTCTTCAATATCTTTATAAATTATATCCATGCAGAAAAAAAACTTGTGCAGCATGCTGACAACTCAACATTCATCAGCAGTGATATCAACCTCCGCCCAATCTAAGAAAAAACACAAGAATCACTTTATTCCATTGAAACTTAGTTAACCACCTCTCAACTTTTTCTAAACCCTAAAAAAGGTAAACCAATGTTGTTGACCTCTAAGTATAATACCTCTGACAAAACCTAATTCACAATCACCTCATCTAATAATACTAACGTTGAACTTATATCTCCCACCAAGCTATTTGGGATAACCATTGATATAAACCTGAAATTCAGCATAGATATAAATGATATAGCCAAAAAATACCAAAACTGGGAGCCCTACACAGAGCCACACACTATTTTATTAGTTATATTAAAACATGTTGCAGCAACTTTCCTTCTACCTGCCCTGCTTTATGCCACTCCCATCCTATATTAAATGCACCCCAGTCCAGCTTACTAACAAAATACTGCAACAAGATAACATTTGCCACCCACAAATCCTACAAAATCCATCACTGACTTACACTGAAGCAGCTTTCATGGCTTTAACTTCCACACTACCTAGCCTAATCCCACCTTGTCATATTTTGTGACCTTATTTACAGTCCAACTCACTGTCCTAGCATAAGTAGCACCCCACAAGTATACTCTCCTAATAGAGTTCTTCACTCCACTAATAAGCTTCATCTTGTAACAACCAAAACTAATAACTAAGCCAGTGACTGTCTTTACTCCTCACATGTCTCTAAACTATGGAATCCCTTACCTTTTGAAGCTGAACTACTCAACAAAAGTAAATTTTTTAGGAGCTTCCAAGATGACTGCACACTGATCAACATCTTAATTGCAACTCTCTCAGTTTGAAAAAAGAAACTGAGAGATAAGAGCCAGTAACAATGCCAGTTTTAGTAAATTCAGTTACTGGCAAGTAAGTACACTGCCTGGATGCCAGCAAAGAAAAACTTAGAGAACCTGAATGAAATCAACTAGAAAGAGTGAAGAGAAAATACTGAGTAGGAAGAATCCTGCAGCTGTTCAACAAAAAGCAGTTTAAGCTCCAGGGTTGGTGTGAGACATGGCTTCCAGTAATCTAGAGTTAAAAGTAAATCACATGTGCTCAGAGCTGATTAAAAAAAACAAAACATTGAAAGAGTATATCAACTCAAATAACAAAAGGTTGGAAAAATTGTAAGAAGTTTGATGAACTGATAAAACTCCAAAATTTAGAGCTTGAAATGAAGAAAAGAGTAGCTGAGTATGAAACTGCTCAAGAATAGATGTTTAAAAAATGATTGTGTTAGAAAGGACAGAGCACAAAGGGAAAACCTGAGACTTTCTACTGTACCAGAGAAACTGGAAGGAACAGACTGTATTAATTTAATGAAACCACAAATAAGCAACTTGACTGGTATTCCACATCAGGATTTATTAATTGAAAGGGCAGATTGTGTGTCTGCTCCAAACCTGACCATCAGAAAGCAGACAAAACCTGTACTAGCAAAGATGCAATCATACTAGCAGAAAGAGTTGACGCTGACAAAACTATGGCAGAAAGGCAAAATATTAAAAATTGGAAACAGTAGATTGTTTCTGAAAAATGATTATCCAGTGTACACCAGGCAGAAGAGAAGCAAATTTATCTCAGCAATTAGGGAAGGTCGAGAGACAGGTGTAAGATTAGCAGTATCTGAGACCTCATCCTTCGAGTCTTTGGTGCCGATCCTCCCCTGTAAACTATCTGCCCTCTCTTTTTGGGGACTCAGTTTTCAGTACCATCCATGTCTTCTCTGTGGGGGATGGAGCCAGGTACTGAGATGGTTTCCTCAGATCCTGCAAAGGTAGGTATGGCTTTTCAGGTTATTGGAAGGATTGTATCTTCTTTATTGAGAGCAGACACACAGAGTTCCATGGGGTTATTTCTATTCTGTCACTTCCACCCTTTCATGTCTCAGCCCCAGCATGCATTCATGGGTCAGAGCTGAGGACCAGGCCTCAAAGTGAGAGCTCAGCAATAGGAGGAGGCCTATGAGGATTCGGTTCAAGCCCCTGACATTCCCAAAGATGACATGTAAAAGGAGCCACATAACTCCCCATCAGTTTCAGTCACTTCTGTCACTGACTTGGAGGATTGAGGAGGTTCCCCCTAGTCCCCTCTGGAAGACACCACCTTTGGAAAGTTCTTTGAGCATATGGGGCAGATATGATCTTGGCCCACAGATTCACCACCCCCATGGACGAAGAGGTTTTCTTTCAGGTTCATGGCTCAGCACACTCTACTTCTTGGGTGGTCCCTCCAGCAGACAATCTAATTGATATAGACATTAGAAGATCATGACAAAAGCCTGACAAGTGTGAATTGATTCCACAGAAGCTGAACAAAATTCTTAGACAGCACTGGCCCAAGACTCTGCTGATCAATTCCAGCATTATGTCAGCAGTTATAAAAAAGGAGCTGACTAAGGATACAACCACTGTTCATCTGCCCTATAAAGAATCCAAGGCTATGGACAGATTAGAGAAGTGGGAGTATGCTTTAGGCACTTTTGTGCTTCGAGTCCTGAACTATACCACCTGCATGAATTCTTTACAGAGGAATTTAGCATAAGAAGGAGATGCCACTCTAAGAATACCTCCAACTTCACACTGTAGAAAGCAACTGGACATTTCCCTGAGCATGTTGAAAAATATAACCAAACTGTTCATATGGCTCATGCACAAGGCAGCTGATGGAGTGGCTGTGGCTGCAAGAACAGGCGATGCTATAAGACATCAGGCCTGGCTGCTTTTATGCAACTTTATGGACAACTTTAAGGCTTCCTGTGCAAATGACTCCTATAAAAGATCATCCTTGTTTTGTCCATCCATGAAGGAGAGGAAGCAGAAATGTGATTAGGATGGCAAAACACTTTCTGCTGTTTGAGTAAAATTTGAATCCCCACAAAGATTTTACAGCAGGAACCAAAATGGTCCAGAATGACTGTGGTTTATGAAATCCATGTATCCACCATTTTACTTGACCTCTGACAGGAATAGTTGAGGCAGGGTCAGCCCCTTTAATACACACAGGCCCAGAACTTGAGGATATCCACAGAGCCAGGGATACTATGGACAGTTTTCTAAAAGGGCTGCCTGACTGTTCTCCTATGTAGCCAGTTGGGAATCATTTATCTCACTATTCTTCCACATGGATGGCCATCACACAGGACAAATGGGTAAGAAGGCTGTACAATTCTCTTTGTTCAGTCACCCTTAAAATTAACACTGCCACTCCAAGATGTAGCACCCTAACATCTAGAGGTGGCAAAAAGAAAGATTTTTCTCTCTCTGATTCAAATAACAGTTATCCAAAAGGCCCACCAGACCAGACAGGGTTGGGATTTTGCTACAGGTTCTCTTTAATTCTGAAGAAAAACAAGGACCTCAGGCCCATTTTGGACCTTAATCACCCAAACAGCTATGTGAAAAAAAAAACACTATTGGATTATCACAATGCAGTCAATTTTGTCTTGTCTCCAAACAAATGATTGGATGTGCTCTCTAGATCTGCACTACACCTATCTCCACATCAGAGTAGTGAAATTGTCTTAGAAATGTCTTTGTTTCCACCTAAGAACCATTCACGTTCAGTTCAGAGCTCTACTCTTCTGTATCACCATAGTCCCCTTGGTGTTCACTAAGGGCATGACAATTGTAGTGGCTCGTCTATACCTTCAGGGAATCAGAGTATTTCCCAATCTAAATGACTGGCTCCTAGCTGCCTCAACAATGGTGTTGTTAGTCAAAGCCAGGGACTACTTGCACCAATTCTGTCTGTTCTTGGGCATTTTCATAAAACATCAGAAACCAATTCTTCAACTAACACAAATGACTCAATTTTTAATTTGATGTCATCTGTACATGACTACACCAGTAGAATCTCTTCCTTCAGACTGAAGTCAAACATCGAGAAAAGATGTCCAAACTCTCCTTCTTTCCACCTCTCCTACAGCTTCTCTGATCTTCAAAGTTCTAGACTAATGGTTTAATCTATTCAAATGGTTCAATTTGCTAATTTTCACTTGTGAATTCTGCAGTGGTTTCTAAAGGCACAGTGGTCTCAGCTTTACCAACCCTTGTCAGATCCAATCATCATAATCAATCTTTGCAAGCAGCAGTTATAATGGTGGCTAGATTCCTCCTATGTATATTCCAGGAGACACCTTATCCTACAACCACTAACAGTGGTGTTGACCATGGACACCTCCTCCTTGGGGTGGGGGCATTACAAAAAGAGGATGGCCCAAGAGTTATGGAGTCCTGAAGAGGCCATCCTTCACATCAGTATTTTGGAGATGCAGACCATCTTCCTAGAGTTGCAGGAATTTCAGGACTGCATTCCTACGGTAGTCATTTCTATCCAAGTGGACAATATGTCAGTTGTTTGGTACATCAACAAGCAAGGGGGGGATCAAGTCATATCCCCTATGCTAGGAAGAGATGATAGTTTGGCAATGGGCAATAGCTTCATATCATTTTCTAGTTGCAGCACACATTCCCAGGTATCTCACTTGCCTCCCAGACAGGCTAAAAAACGCAATACTGATGCATCATGAATGACCTCTCAACCCAAAAGTAGCATATCAGATTTTCAACCACCGGATCAAGCCTTGCTGTGATCTGTTTGCTTCCCCATCCAGCACCAAGCGCAGCAAGTTCATCACCATGATCCCTCTAAAGGGAGAGTTCCCAAAAGATGCTTTGGTCAAGCAATGGCCTCCCTGGCTCCTATATGCTTACCATCCTGTACTCCTGATTCAGGTGATCCTCAGTTCTCCTTTCTGGACCAAGTAAATCTGGTTTTCCCTTCTCAGGCCTCATTTCAGGAAACTTCCTCGGGAGGGTGGCCTAATGGTTAAGGTGATTGCCTTACAAACAGATGGTGCAGGGTTTGAGTCTCACAAGGGCTAATTGTCTAGGCTTAAAATAGCTCGCAAGGGCAGTTAGTCTAGTACTAATCTATGAATCTATGAACCTATGAATCTTGGATCCCAGGCAGGATCTTCTTGCCCACCCATTGATCTGGAAAGCCTCACCTAGAACTTCAAAGCCTCACACTAACCACTTGGTTTCTCCAATTCCAGTGATGGCCAATGATTTCCTTTTGCTCTGATTTCTATGTTTCATCATCTGGGCATCAGCCCAAGACTTTGACCATTTTTCCACTCCATTCCAGATATTCTATGTTTGATTCAGGTTCCGGTGTCTACACTGGAAGGATTTGGGTAGTAGCCATTTTTAACTTTCATGTTGTTGAGGAAGTCCATGCTGTGGATTTGTACAAACATTGCAAGGCCTTCCTCAAAGGAGTCTTCCATCTGTGACCACCAGGTAAGGTACCAGTCCCTCCATGGAACCTTAATTTTGTACTGGAGGCCTTGACATACCCTCCATTTGACCTAGCATGAACAGCTCAGTTGAAGTTTTTTCATGGAAAACTTTGTTTATAGTAGCTACTACTTTTGCAAGAAGAGTTTATGAACTACAGGCTCCATCTTCATCAGTACCTATTTAATTTTCCACAAGCACTGTCTCTCCATACCATTCTCAACTCTGTTTTGAGGCAAACATGAACCAGCCAATTCACTTGCCAGTATTTTTGCCAAATCATGCCAATAAGGGAAAAATATCCCATATACTTTAGACTGAGATTCTCCCTTCATAGTACCAACTCCTTCAGGAAAGACCCATAACTCATTTGCAGTTTACAAACTGGGATCTCATGTGTCCAAAGCCACTCTTTCAAGATGACTTTTGGATTGCATTTCTTATGTGAGTTCAGTTTATAATCACCTATTACCTTGCATGACAAAGGCTCAATCCCTCTAAGTCTGTTGCCACTTGAACAATGTTCTTTAGGAATTCCTTGATTGATGAGATTTGTGTGTCAGTTATGTGAACTACACTGTACACCTTTATCAAACACTACAAATTAGACCCTATATCCAGGGTGAGGGCTTCTTTTGGAGCCACTGTCCTGAAGAGTCTCCTGTCTTGATACCACCCAGCTTGGGATTCTGACCCATAAGTCAGACAGAATGGATGGAATGAATAGGATATTATAGTTGTGTACTTAGCATAACCCTGGATCCTTTCGGTCTCATCCATCCAGTATGACAAGTCTCCCCCCCCCCCTTCCAAACTGTTACTTTGTAAGATCTGAAGGATATTTCCATTATTTACCATCTCCTCCTTTGATTCCTCTTCCTTTTGGTGGGAAACTTGGTCTGTGGTAATCTTACACACTAGGGCTTGATGAGAAAATAATTCCTAAAGGGGCTTAAGGCTGGAGTACTAGCTTTGCTGTGTTGGATCCAAGTGGCTCAAGGACTCAAGTCATATTGGACATACAGGAATAAAGGGATCTAGCTGTATGGTAAGTACATACCATAACACTCCTACTAACCATTCTTCTTCCAAGAAATGTTACAGAAACAGATGCTTGGTGCCAGAGCCATGGGCTCATGCTTAATGCCAAGAAATGTATAGTTATCTCCTTTGGGAAAAAACATGTACCCATGAATTACCACATAGGTGGCAGTACACTAAACACCAAAAATGTGATGAGAGACTTAGGGACACAGGTGGACAGTGGTCTCACCTTCGATAACCACATCACCACAACAGTCAGGAAATCCTTCTATGTGGCACACCTCATCACTAAGGGCTTTTCATCCAGAAAAAAGGAGGTTATTGTCCCACTGTATTCATCCCTCATTAGACCCATTATAGAGTACAACACCCCATTTGGTATGTACCTCATAAGACATCTGCAACAGCTGGAAAGGCCGCAGAAATACCTCACTAAAAGAATCACAGGCCTAAAGCAGATGCCGTACGCTGACTGCCTTAAGAAACTCCAGCTATACTCTGTGGCATTTTGTCTACTCAGAGGCAATCTCTGCTTAACATACAAGGCCATGTCAAACCCTGAGCTGTTGGACATGCTCCACTTAAAGAAATCCCAATCCCTCAGAGCCACATGCTCCAGGGATCTAAACCTTGTCATCACAATGAAGAAAGCATGTTGGAGGGTTAGGTTCCTGACCCAGAGACTCCCCATACTCTGGAATAGACTGCCCATACATGTCAAGCACAGTGCCACCTTGGCCCTCTTCAAAAGGAAGCATGACGATTGGATGGGAGATAGAAAATTCACCCGGGGATCACGTCAGTTGGCCTGCTAGACAGAGGTCCAGGGAAGTAAATATTGTGGGAAGAAATATCCAGGGAATTGTTATGGCTAGGCTTGTATAGGCCCTAGGACCAATAGCCTAGTACCAACCTATGAACCTATGAAGTTGATAAGCTTACCAGAATCCAGCACCAAAAAAGGACGTCTTTATCAACCAAAAAGCAGATGCATCTACCAGACCTTTATGTACGTTCTCACTATTGAAATCTATTCTCTTAGTTATTTTGCCCTTTGACATGGAATTAAAGTTACTTGATGGGTAAGTAAAAAAAGGTTTACACATCTCATAGCCTAGCTTTATAAGTTCTTAATTACATATGAATACTTTTCTGCAACAAGTATAGAAAACTTTATGGACAATTCCTCAGTGTGATGAAAAAGAAAGTGTTAAAACTCACAGATGTAGCAGAATAAGACTAGAGTCCACAGTTTAAAGTGTGCCCATGACTCTGTAGATGCCATTCATTTCAGCAGTGGTATTGAAAAGGCACACCAGTCTAAGAAATGAAAATATCTAAAATATGTCAAATTTCAGCTAAGTATCGACAGTCAACATAACTGAAGATTTATTTTTTGTTAGGCAGATGATGACGTAATTATTGGCATAGAAAAGAAAGGTAAGACAACTCATAAGTACTTACATCTACAACATCTGAATAATTCTTAATGTCTTTACTCTAATCCTTCTGGGGACCATTATAAATGACAACATAGAGTTCATGACTGATTTTCAGTAAATTCAGCTTGTTCAAGCACCAGCTTGCTCCAGCATGACCTCTCCACTATACATTAGTCTTCTGTACTTAATGAGTGACCATAACCTGGTAGCTAAAACCAAAGCCAATAATACCCTTTTAAATGTTTAATTCAGGTTCTTTCCCAAATTCAACACAAGTTATTTGCAATCATTTCAATGTTCTACAACCAAAACAAAAAACACTAAAGGACCACTATGGGCAAATGATGAAGAAAACATATATTTTTTATTTGCCATGATTTACTACACCTCCCAAAGCCGCCTGCAGCAAAATAAGTACTCATTCCTAATTTTATTTTGTTTTTAATCATCTGCCCTCATGGGGGCAGACATTGTGATTCCTTTGGAAAGCTAAATCTGTCCCATAATGCACAGACTGTGAGTACAAATAGCCCTACCATTTGTTGTCAGACTAGATTTCCATTCACTTAGAATGGAACACCTGAAAAAAACTGCCAAGTTTGAGAGTCTGCAGCTCATGTGTCATTGACTGGTATGAGCTGAGTTTTACAAATGTTGTTCCTACTGATGTACTACACATTCTCTGAAAGAAACTTGTAAAAGTGTCAACAAATTACTGAGATAAAAATACTTTTCACAAGGAGCAGTTGTGCAAGTTTCAGTTCCTGGCCAGGTTACTCCTCCCATCCCCCTCCTTCAGTGGGCTACAGTCTCACATTTCCAGCTTTACTAGATTCAACTATTTAGTCAGCTTTGCATGACAATAGACATAAAAAAAATCACAGACTGGTATGCCACTAAATCTGTTTCCTTGTATGTCTCTTCACTTCTGAATAGCATTTCCCCAGGAATAAAAAAATAAATAAATAAAAGCAAACGCATCAGTCCAGAGTTTAGGCCAGTCTATCCATTTTTTAAAATGTGCACTGTAAAATATTCAACTTGTAATGCATTTTGGCTGCTGACATGGTTATCTCTACATAGTTATTCTCTTACAGGATAACCTGCACTTATGGTATTTAATGATAAATTTTACAACAGTTCTTAGTTTCTTAACAATGACCTCCCAAGCCTCTGATGTGACTTAGTACTTTTTCTTACTATTGCTTTATCTAATTTGTCTTAGTTGTATACCTGTAGCATGTCTCATCCTCTCAGCAACAGACTCCTAGAGAAAACTTCCAAACCAGATACTTGTATTGAAAGAGTAGCAGCAGCTGTAGCAGTCATACCACACTCCAAAACAATGTACTCAAACACAGTACTTACAAACACAGGGGAATGTATATGTCTGAATCAAGCAGTGATGAAATTGCTAAGGACTTCACTGAGCACAATTTTACTCTTAATCTCTCCATTTCATAATCCATAACATTTGCACCACACTTACAAAGGCACACCTCCACCTTCCACAAACACAGCTACCCACATCCACACAACATACCAGACAAATTTAAGGCTTTTCCCACCTCTCTGCAAAACACTGCTGTAATGGCTTTGGCAAACAGATTAAAATGATTGATGGGTGTTGGTTCAGGGCTCCCATCCATATATCTCAACAGTACAGATTTTTGCAGAAAGTCCAGATTTTTTGTCTGTTTTTCATAAAATTGCAGTTTTCTGTCAAATCACTGGCAAATCATTGAACAGTGAAGTCAGAAAATTGACAGGCATTTGATTTTCAGACTTCATATCCTTAAGAAAATTCACTCTAATGCAAAACCTGTTTATCAACTTTCTAAGTTTGTAAGTGCAATATTTATAAATTGTTCCAATTTTGGGGCCTTTGTCCCCTATTATTTATGGCCTTGTCCAGATTTCTTGTTGTATGATGTTGAGAGGTATGCTGCTATCCCTTCCTACTGGAGCCAGTCCACTGCACTTGCACAAGTGTACCCCTCAGCAGGGCAGCAAGTAGGTATCAGTGCAGATTTGCTTTATAGTTCTTTTACACCACAGACACACACACACACACACACACACACACACACACACACACACACACACACACACACACACACACACACACACACACACACGCACACAAAATGATGCACGGTTAATGCGGACAAATCTGTTTGTTTAAAGTCACCAAACTTTTCTCCAAACCCAGTTTTATGGCACCTGCTACCAATGCACTTGACAGTCTGCAGCTGTAAATCTTGTTGTCCATGTTATTTCTTCTTTTCCTTGGTTTTGTTTCTCTTACTTGTAATGTTACTTTTACTCATTTTTTCGCCTGCCTCCCATATCCACCCTAATTATTACTTCTAACAAATACTTTTTTTAACGCTTTCTTCTCTTCCTCTCCTCCTCTTTATCCACTATTTGAACTTTTCCACTCTGACATTTGCTTTATGAGTAAATAATGAACTGTCACCCTTATAATGTCAGCACATTTCAATGCTACATAATAATGTAGTCTAATAATAGGTTCATAGGTAGGTACTAGGCTATCAGCCCAAGGGCCTAAGTAAACCTAGCCAACAAGGTTCCCTGGCTTATGCCACCCAAGAAAGTTATTTTCCCATGCCACTGTTGAGCAGAGCCACAGAAGTGATTCCCGGGTTATATTTCCTATTTCCCATCCACTCAAAGATTTTTCTTGAAGAGTGCTAATGAGGAACTTTGCTTGACATAGAGGGGTAGCTTGTTCCAGAGTTTAGGAAGTCTCTGGGACAGGAATCTATCCCTCCAGCATGTCCTGTTTATTGTGGTGACAAGGTTTAGGTCCCTAGATCAGAGGGATTGGGATTTCTTTAGGTGTAGCATGTCCAACAGCTCAGGGTTTGACATAGCATTGTATGTTAGGCAGAAATCGCCTCGGAGTAGGCAATATGCTACAGAGTAAAGCTGGAGTTTTTTGAGATGGCCAGTGTAGGGCATCTGTTTGAGGTCAGTAATCCTCTTTGTGAGGTACTTCTGTGGCCTTTCCAGCTGCTGCAGATGTCTTGTGAGGTACATTCCAAAAGGGGCGTTTTACTCTATAATGGGTCTAATAAGTGTCGAGCAGAGGGGAACAATGACCTCTTTTTTCCTGGATAAGAACCATTTTGTGATGAGGTGTGCCATGTAGAAGAACTTCCTGACTACTGTGGCGATGTGATTATCAAAGGACAGACTACTGTCCACCAGAGTTCCAAGGTCTCTTATCACACATTCGGTGTTAAGTAGACTGCTGCCTATGTGGTAGTTCATGAGTACAGGCTTTTTACCAAAGGGGATGACAATGCACTTTTTGGCATTGAGCTTGAGGCCATGACTCTTGACACCAGGCATCTGTCTCAGTGAGGCCCTTCTGTAGGATGTCCACATCATTTGGGGACTCGGCTAAGGCTCCTAGTTTGCAGTCATCTGCGAACTTCGTTAGCCAGAGGCCTGCTGTGTTAGCCTGTACTTCAGAGAAGTAGATACCAAACAGGAGAGGTACCAGGACTGAACCCTGTGGTACTCCCCTTGTCACTGGTTTGATGTCAGATTTGGAGTCTGCAACTTTTACAGTGTGGGTTCTGTCAGTGAGCCAATTGTCAACCCATCTTGTGATGTAGGGATGTATACCTAGTTTAGTGAGTTTAGCTGTAATTCCAGAATAGGGGATGGTGTCAAAAGCCCTGGCAAGGTCAAGATAGGCTGTGTGAACCACCCTAGCCTCATCTATGGCTTTGGTGACTGCCTCAAAGAAGTCGATTAGGTTCAGGATGCATGATCTACCTTTCACAAACCCGAACTGGGTGGGGTCCAGAGTTTGGAGGTTACCAATGTCTTTGTTTATGAGTTCCATGATGATACATTCCATGGCCTTGCAGACCAGGCTCGTCAGGCTAATAGGGCGATAGTTCCCAGGATCAATGGTGCCCCTTTGTGGAGTGGGATAACTGTTGCTGTGCGCCATTCAGTGGGCACAAAGCTTGATGTGAGGCTATGATTGAACATGGTGCTTAGGTGGGGAGCCAGTTTGTTCTGAAGTTCATGTAAAACGCAGCCTGGGATGTTGTCCAGTCCCATGGATGCTGTGTTTTTGGCTTTAGACAGTGCAGCTTTTACCTGTGTAGTTGTGATTACAGGGACTCTGCATTCTTCCTGTATAGATATGGGCCTTTTAGGGTGTGAGAGGGTGATAAAGTTAGCACTGAACCTATCTGCCAGGATGTTGGCAATATCAGTTGGTTCGGTAATTTTCATGTCGTTGTGCTGTAACGCAGGGAAGATCTGGGTGTTGCCATTGAGATTCTTGACATAGCTATAGAATGCTTTGTGGTTGTCCTTGGAATCAGTGGTGATTTTATTTTCATAGTTAGCTTTGGAGGCTCTTATAGGGGATCTCAGCTTCTTACTGAGGCTGACCGGGGAGCTCCACCACTCGTGGGATTTTACTCTCTTTTGCAACCGTTTCTTCCTTCTGTTGTACAGTTTGTTTATGGCAGGGGACCACCAGATTGGCTTCCTTTTTTTGGGGGATAGCTTCTTGGTTCTGTTTGGGATAGTACGATCCATGCACTCATGTAAGTGCTTATAGAGTGCATTTGTGTAGGATTCAGCAGTTGTAACTGTATTGTCCATCTGCATGGGTGTCATGAAGTTCACCACTTCTGTCTTAAGAAGCATGAAGTTGGCTTTGGAGAAATCTTTTACTGTGGTTTCCTTAATGGGGGGTGGGGGCGGGATGTGGAAATCTACGGTGATTAGCTTATAGTCAGATCTGACCAACAAGGAGTTGACTTCGCGTGTGGAACACCGGTCACTCATGTTGGTAATGACTAGGTCTAAGATATTGATGCCCTTGGTGGGGGTGTGGATAAGTTGATCCAGGGCACTGGAATTTATGAATTCCAGAAAGCGTTGAGCGAAGGAGTTGGTACATGAGTAGTTTTCCCAGTTAATGGTGGGGTAGTTGAAATCGCCCATTGTTAGGGTGTTTGGTTGAACCCTAATATTTTCCAGTATATCAAGAAAAGAGGAGTGGGAATTCTGAGACATGATGGGGGATCTGTAGCAAGCTACAGTTTGGCTTGCAGTTTTGCCCAGAGTTAGTTGCACTTGGATAACCTTGGATGCATTATGCTGAGCAACTAGCCTGGAGGTGTGGATATCCTTAATGAATATGGGCACACCTCCGCCTTTGGTGTTCCAGTCCAGGTTATGTGGCCGAAAAGTGTGGTATGAGTTATAACCTGGTAGTGCAGGGGTGCTCTCTGGAGCTTTGAACCAGGTCTCAGTCACTGCACAGATATCGATGTTCTCCATTTTAAGTAGTGCCTCGAGTGAGTGCATTTTGAAATTTAGACTTCTAGCATTGAGTAGCATTACCCTCAGTTTTTGCTTGCCTGTTCCTGTTACGGTGGTGAATTTGTCATTTGAACCTTGTCTAAAAAAGGCACTATAGGGGCAGCAAGAGCCTTAGCCAGTATCCGGAATCCCAGGGGTGACATGTCGACCATGTCGTCCCAGGCAGACAGATACTGTATCCCCTTAGAATGACACCAGAAGCTTAGCCAATTGTTGAAGTCAATCATTTTGTCCTTGTACTGCGGTATAATTCTGGGTGATGGCAGAACCCTACTCAGGGCTAGGGTCATACCTGCCTGGGCTACAAGATCGGAGAGCTCTTCCATGTCTCTTTTCATGTAGTCCAGGGAGGTACATCTCAGGTCATTCACACCGACATGGACAATGACAGAGTCATATTTGTACGTGTTGTGGAGTGACCTGAGTGCGTGGGTTATGTTGCGGATCCTGGCACCCGACAGGCAGCTGACAGTAACCTTCTCCTTGTTTAGCCTGGTGAGTGGGACATCAGTGTGCTTGACTATAGAGTCACCTATGACTAGTGTGTTGGGTACGTTGTTTTGCCTAATATATTACATATGTTATAATAATATCTGAATAAGTGAGCGGGATTTTTATGACAGCATATTTTCCTTCCTTCTGTGTTTTTTTCTTATTTATTTTATTTTATTTATTTTACATTTGTTGACCGGGAGGATCCGACTGGATACATGTCCATTTTCAGCGGAGGCCCGGGGAGAAAAGCTCCAAACATAGATACAAAACAATTTGAATCACAGTGAAATATATTTTACATTCAAAGTTAGAACATATTTTGTTCAGATATAATTTATTTAAAAGGAGGAGGATTTAGGATAGTAGGGAGAAATAGGAGAGTAAGGTGTAATGAATGTTAGTATAGTCAAAGGTAAACTACCCCGGATTTAAGCAGTGACAATTCCTTTTTGTACTCAGATATATTTTTAGTTTGGCTTTGAATTGACTTAATGTTGACGTAGATATAATATCATGGGGAAGTTTGTTCCAAATTTTACCTGCAGCATTATTGAGAAGGAGTCACCAGCAGAGTTACTAGTTTTGAGTGTTTGGATTAGGAGACGGTTGGATGACCTCAATGGACGAGGATTGTTGCATATAGGAAGCAGCATTTTGAGGGAAGGAGGATATTCAGGGTTATACATAATTTTGTGTGTAAGGACTAGTAGGTTGAAAGAAATAAGGGTAGGAAGCTCAGACCAGTTGAGCTTGGCTAAGTTGGTACAATGATGGGTCCTATATGGTGACCCAGTAACAAACCTCGCAATATGATTGTAGCAGTTAGAGAGTTTGTTCATGACAGTTTTGCTTATGTTATGAAGTAAGGGGCACGAGTACAGGAGTGATGAGAGAAGATGAGTCTGGGCAATGGCCATTTTAGCTTGAGGGGTCAGGAAGCTCTTTATTCTATATAAGGAACCTAGTTTCTTATTAATGGTCTTGATCATTTGGTTAACATGTATATCATATTTTAGTTTGTTATCTATGGTTACCCCTAGTAATTTTGTTGAGAGATCTGGAGAAATTATGGTCCCATCTTTAGCTTGGATAGTAAAATTAAAGGGGCAAGACTTTTTTGTTGGGAGAAACAACAACATTTTAGTTTTTTTAGGATTCAGAATCAGGCGCCGATTGGAGAGCCACTGTTCTATTTTGCTAAAAGTGGACTGGGTTGTTGCTTGTAGATCTGAGGGAGTTGTGCCAGAGCAAATTAACGTAGAATCATCTGCATATTGTATGCAACTGGCATCAGGAATAACTGTATGGAGATCATTGATAAAGCTGGAAAATAATAACGGCCCTAAAATAGATCCTTGCGGGACTCCCAATGTATTGGGTAATAAGTTAGAGAGTTTAGTCTGCCATAAAACTGCTTGTTTTCTACCGGAGAGGTAGGAAACAAACCATTGTACAGCAGTATTGTCAAGGCCGAGAGAGGGCAAAGTATTAACTAGAAGTTTATGATCCACCATATCGAAGGCTTTTGACAGATCCAGAAATAGTGCAGATGAGATTTTATTATTATTACAATGGGAGTTTATGGTGTTTGAGAAGACAAGGAGGGCTGAGGTAGTGCTGTGGAGGGGTCTGAAACCATGTTGGTTATCAGTCAATAGATGGTTGACAGTTAGGTGTTGCATGAACTGTTTCTGAACACATTTTTCCATTATTTTTGCTAGAGGAGAGTATAGATATAGGCCTATAGTTTGAGAGATCCGTGGAAGTGCCTCCCTTGTGGAGAGGAATTACATAAGATATCTTCCAGATCTCAGGAATTTTGGCTTCTACTAAGGAACGGTTGATGAGGATTGATACTGGATAAGCAATTACTTCAGCTGTTTTTTGCAAATATTCAGCTGGGAGTTGGTCAGCAGAGAGTGTTGAGGGTTTTAGTTTTTTAATTAATCTACAAATAAATGAGGTTGGTACAGGTTGAAAGGTAAGTAGGGGAATATTATTGGGTGTTCGAGAGTCAGAGGTGTGAGGGCTGGGTGGTAATTGATTAGATAGAGTTTGAATTATCTCAGTGAAGAAGTGGTTAAAACTATTTGAGACATTGACAGAGGTTTTATCAATGAGTAAGGCAGGGACAGGGGTAGTAGTACACCCAGGGTGAAGAAGTTGATTTAGTTGATATAGTCTTATGTTTTGGATTTTTCTTGGTATATTGATTGATTTTCTTAGTATATTTTATTTTTTATTTATTTTCCATTTGTTTACCAGGTTAGTCCGACTGGACACAAGGTGACCATTTTCAGCGGAGGCTCTGGAAGAAAAGCTCCAGATACATAGTAAACAATTATAAAAATAATAAAAATAAATTATACAAACATAGCTATTTTGTACAAAGAGCATAGAAAATATAAAAGGAGTAAAATCAGAGTTTTACAATTGATGCAGCATACAGTGGTTAGAATACTGAGAAACAATTAAACAAGATAATATGCAACGAATATACAATTCTTGAACATAAATTCAGAAAGAAGTTTCCATAGATAAAAAGGGTCATAAACTAGAAATCATAACTATATTGATATGATTTATATTGCATTTCATAGATTCATAGGTAGGTACAAGGCTATCAGCCCAAGGGCATACGTAAGCCTAGCCGACAAGTTTCCCTGGCTTAAGCCACCCAAGAAAGTTATTTTCCTGTGCCACTGTCAAGCAGAGACACAGAAGTGTTCCCAGGGGTGTATTTCCTGTTTCCCATCCACTCATCAAGATTTTTCTTGACGAGTGCTAATGAAGAACTTTGCTTGACATATATGAGTAGCCCATTGTCTTATGGCTATTTATCTTGTTTTAATGATGGTATATGTGTATTATTGTATGTGTCATATGTGCAGAAATATTTGTATTAATGTATGTATTTACAGTATATTGACAACGTACTGGGTCACATCAGAGGCTTGGGAGGTCATTGTTAAGAAACTGAGAACTGTTGAAAAGCTTGGCATTGAATACCATAAGCTCAGGTTATGCTATAAGAGAATAACTATGTAAAGATAACCATGTCAGCTGCCAGAATGCATTATAAACTGAATGCTTTACTGTGCACATTAAGAAATGGATAGAGTGGCCCAAACTCTAGACTGATGTGTGTGCTTTGTTTTTGTTTTTGTTTTTTTTTATTCCTGGGGAAATTCTATTCAGAAGTGAAGAGACATATAAGGGAACAGTTTTAGTGGCACACCAGGCTGTGATTTTTTTGATGTCTATTGTCATGCAAAGCTGACAAAATAGTTGAATCTACCCAAGCTGGAAATTTGAGACTGTAGCCCACTAAAGGAGGGGAGATGGGAGGAGTAACTTGGCCAGGAATTGAAACTTGCAAAACTGCTCCTTGTGAAAAGTCTTTTTTATCTCAGTAATTTGTTGACACTTTTGCAAGTTTCTTTCAGAGAATGTGTAGTATATCAATAGGAACAGCATTTGTAAAACTCAGCACATACCAGTCAATGACAAATGAGCTGCAGACTCTCAAACTTGGCTTTTTTTTCAGGTGGTCCATTTTAAGTGAATGGAAGTCTAGTCTGACAACAAACGGTAGGGCTATTTGTTCTCACAGTCTGTGCATTGAGACAGATTTAGCTTTCCAAAAGAATCACAATGTCTGCCCCCATGAGGGCAGACAAGAGTAAAAAAAAGTAAAATTAGCAATGAGTAATTATTTTGCTGCAGGCAGCTTTAGGAGGTGCAGTAAATCATGGCAAGATAAAAAAAAATATTTTATTTATTTATTTTACATTTGTTGACTGGGCTAGTCTAACTAGATATATGTCCATTTTCAGTAGAGACCCCGGGTAGATAAGCTCCAAGACAGAAAATTATAAAGCAACCAATAACAAATAACAGCAACAGTCATATATACAATGCATATTACAGGTTAACACAGAATATTCAGCAAGGAAAAAAATCATAACACTGCAAAAAGCAGGTACAATACAACATGCAGGTCCATTACATAATAAAGAAAAAAAAATAAAAAAAGAAGGCAGATTAATTGTATTTAATACAGAATTCCCTCAGTAATAGGTATCCACGGAGGTTGGAAATAGTGTAATTTAGAGGGAGATGGTATTCATAGTCAATAAGGAAGGTATAACAGTTCATGAGTAGCATGGGGTAAGCAGAGCCAAGTCTGAAGTGATAGATGACTAGTCAGGTTTAGTACAGGGGCATAACCAGTGTGTTCTGAGGAAACGTTTCAGTCTGTTTTTGAAGAGTGATAAAGAGGGAAGTGAGGAAAGGTCACTGGGGAGAAGATTCCAGGATTTTCCAACAGCATTGGAGAAGAGAGAGTCCCCAGCCTTGTTGTTAGGTTTAGAGGTGTGTACAAGAAGCTTGTGTGATGACCATAAGGACTTCTGATTTTAGGGGATGATGAGAGTAGATAGAATAGGAGTATTGGAAGGTTTATAAAGGGTGTTATGGGCAATGGTTAGTTGGTGGAATTTAATCAGGTTTTGTAGTTCAAGCCATCTTAGCTCCTTTATGTTAATGCAGTGGTGAGTTCTAAATGGGTTGCCTGTAGCAAATCTGGCAATGTTATTGTAGGACATTTCCAATTTGCTTAGTAAAAATGGGTGAGGCATAGAGGAGTGTGGAGATTAGATGAGTGTTAGCTATAGTTATTTTGGCTGTAGGTGAAAGGAAGGGTTTAATCCTATAGAGAGAGACAAGTTTTTTGTTGACACTTTTTATAGTATGGTTGATATGGATGTCAAAGTTCAGATTGTTTTCCATTGTGATACCCAGTAGTTCGGTGGCTGGATCTGGTGATATAATGGTACCATTGGTCGATGTAACTGAGAAATCAAAAGGAGAGGACTTGTGGGTAGGATTGAAGAGGAGGAGTTTAGTTTTTTGGGGGTTCAGGAGAAGACAATGCTGTTTGAATCATTGTTCAACTGTGTTAAATACCTTCTGAGTAAGAGAGTGAAGATCAGGGGTGGATGTGGCTGAGCATATCAGTGTGGAGTCATCAGCATATTGTATGCATGTGGCTTGGGGGGTGGCTAGATGAAGGTCATTAATAAATATGGAGAAAAGGAGAGGTCCTAGGATGGACCCTTGAGGGACACCAAGGGTAATGGGCAGGAAGGTAGATAGAGTCTTGTGCCATAGTAAAGCCTGTTGTCTTTTATCTAGGTAGGACTGGGACCATTTTATGGAAGGTGCATCTAATGACAGGGATTTGAGTATGTTGATGAGAATCTGGTGATTTACCATGTTAAATGCTTTAGACAGGTCAATAAATAGTGCAGAGGAAAGATTATTAAGGTTGCATTTTTTGTTAATGCAATCAGTAAAGGAAAGGAGGGCAGTGGTAGTGCTGTGTGAAGGTCTGAAGCCATGTTGACAGCTGGAAAGTAAGTTATTTTGGGTTAAGTGGTCAGGTAATTGCCTATGGATGCATTTCTCCATGATATTTGCCAAAGGAGAAAGAAGGGCAATGGGACGGTAGTTAGAGAGTTCAATGGAGTGTCCACCTTTATGGAGGGGGATAATATGGGAGACTTTCCATAAGCTAGGGGTGTGACCTTCGGTAATCTGTTGATTAGAATGAAAATGGGATATGCGATCGCCTTGGCTGATAGCTGTAGAAATTCAGCAGGTAGTTGGTCTGCTGAGGGAGAGCACGGTTTTAGTTTTTGTATAAGGGTTAGAATATATGTTGTTGGGACAGGTTGAAGATGAAAAGGAGGGGGTGAGGTTGAGTTATAGGAAGGTAAAGTGAAGCTATTAGGTGATAGCTGACTAGCTAGTGTTTGGATAGCATTAGTAAAAAAAGTATTGAAGGTATTGGCTGTATGCATGGGAGTTTTGTGGTCAGTATTTTGAGGGTTTGGTGTAGTGGATTGACCAGGATGGAGTAATTGGTTAATGCTAGCCCAGAATATTTGTGGGTTGTTTTGGTTAGCTTGTTGAAATTGTAGGTAGTAGTTTCTTTTTTCAGAGAGTGTAGCTTTCTTGGTGTCATTTCTTAACTGTCTAAAGGTTTGTTGGTCTACAGGGTTTTTAGTCATTCTCTATTTGGCCCAATATTTATTTCTAAAATGGATTTTGTGTTTGGTTTCTTTTGAAAGCCATGGGGCAGAATTGGTTTTAATTCTAATTAATCTGGTTGGAGCATGGTGGTTAAGAATGGCAAAGAAGTTAGAGTTAAAGTATTTCACTGTTTCTTCTAAAGGGAGGTGTCTTAAGGGAGACCAGTTGCAAGCTCTTAGTTCCTTTTGGAATAAATCAGTGTTAAAGTTCTTTTTGGATCTGATATTTCTGACAGATGTTGGAGTGGGAGTATTGGCTTTATGCATCCTGATGATGTAGGTAAGTGAGTGGTCACTTATATAATCAGGGAGGGTTCCAGAATTATAAATGTGAGGATGATGGTTTGTGAGAATTCAGTCTAATATGCTTGCTTTCTTGTTGGCTTTATTTATCCTGGTAGGGGAGGTAATGGTTTGTGAAAACCCATATAGGTTAATGTGGGTGGTAGGGAGGCTGCTACAATAGCAGTTCTAATCAATGTTTATATCACCTAGGATTATGGTTTTTTGGGGCACGTGTTGGGATAGCCAGCAAAGGATATTTTCCATGGTGGCAATGTTATTACCAGGAGGTAGATACATACAGATAATATAGATGGATTTGGCATTGTTAAGATGAAGTTTGGATATGAGAATTTCTGCATTGGAATCTAGAGGTATTTTACAGTCGCATGTGGTTAACTGTAAGCCAGATTTAAATAGAATAGCTACCTCTCCACCCTTTTTGGTTACTCGGTCGAGTCGCAGGATATTATATCCAGGTGGATGATTTCATTGTCTTTGGTTACAGGTTTTAACCATGTTTCTGTTAAGCAGAGAATATCAAAGAGTAGACTTCTACTAGAGCTTGGAGTTGAGTTACTTTGTTGTTAATGCTACATATATTAAGATGAGTTACTAGGAGGGAGTTAGATGGTTTAGTAAGGGAGTAAATAGGTGACTGATTGTGGTTGTGGAGAGTGATAGGAGTTGTTGTTGGGCCTAGGTTAGGGTGGATGTCACCATCCTTTAATGAGAGTAGTAGTCCTAGATAGCTTGGGTTCGGGAATCTGCTGTATAGAAGTAGACCCTTCCTGAGATTTAGAGTATTATATTTAATGTGTAGTATCCTATGATACTTTGCAAGTAGGTAGTTGGGTGAAGATGTTATATTTACATGGATATAAAGGAGTGGTAGGGATGGAGAGTTGGTTTCCTTATTAGGGTAATGAGGGTGTGGATATAGTGGGTGTTCATAGGAGGTGAGTAAGTAGGCAAAGGTTAAAGGAGGTAGTAGTAAAAGTGTGAATAAAAGTAGGACATATAATGGGGTGCATGGTTTATACATTGGAAAAATTAACTATTGGATGTCTGTAGGTTGAATTTAGAGGTATAAAGGGTGACAATGGGGGGTAAGGAGAAGGGTGTGGTAAGATTGAAGGGGAATGGTAAGAGAAGGCAGATATGAGAAAAGATGGCCAATGGTAAAGTGTGTAGAGAGTAATGGGAAGAGGAAGAGGTGTGGTTAGCAAGTATAAGAGTAGAATCCCTGGGGGTGGGTGGGAATTGGGGTAGGGAGGTGAGCGGAGTGAGCCCACAGGGCAAACGGAGAGGGTAGAGACAGATACTAAAGCAGTTATAAAAAACAATCAGCAGGACTGACTCCAGAAGGTAAGTTGGAAAAGTCAGACGTGGGTAAAGGACAGTGAGAATTGAGCCTAGAAAAGGTGGATGTAGACAGTAGAAGTAAGGGGTAAAGTAAGAGGACTAAATAGCAATTCAGGGACAGAAGTAGAAATTAATGTAAGTAGCTGGGCATAAGAGATGATAAGAAGGAGATTATGGCTGGGATAAGGGTGCTGCCTAGTGGACATGTTTAATATTGCAGGCTTATATGAGTGGGAGTTAGCTGGAGTACAACAAGGAAAAGTGGGTGCTAGACAAAAGGGGGTTCTATAGAGGATGGAGGAGAGAGGGTGTGAAGGTACAGAGGAAGGGGGGTAGAGGCTGCTGGCTGTCCTAGCTCAGGACTTGCTTTAACACCTGTAGTAGAGGTACAAAAGTAGAATGTCTTTCTGGCAGGAATTATTCAACAGACATACTTTACTGGTGTCCTTGAGAGAGGGATTGTAGGGTAGATATGCAGTGAGGAGAACTGCTGATATTTGGAGAGGGTCCTTTAGATTCCTACAGACTAGTGCTGGAAGCACAAGATGAGCAGGGTAACTTAAGGAGGCAAGAGAGACAAGGTAGTGATGAGAAACAAGATTTAGCACATAGCAAGGTATGATTGCTCAAAAGTACACTAATCATTCACAGAGACAAATATATAGATAGCAAGTTTGCATTTCCAAAAACCCAAACATTTCAAATTAGACTAATCATTCACATCGACAATATCTATAGATAGCAGTTAAACATTTCCAAATCCTTGGTAGCAGCAATGAAAAATTCTTTAATGCAGTAGTTATATGCCCTTTTGTGGTATCGGTAAAAAAAGGTAGCAATTAAAACATTCCTACCTACTTAACTGCAGCATTAGAAAATCATGTTAAACAGTTTCTTTAAGTACAATGCTAAAACAGGACACTGTGTGAGGGCACAGTAGGACTACACTTTACAACTTGGGGTAATGTATTGTAGTGCAGCACACAGAGAAAGTGTTATACAGTTCATAGCACAGCTACTGCAATTAGCTTTAGGGGTTTTGTGTGACAGCCCTAAGGGACTGCTACCCAAAGGTATACGTATCAGCTTTTCAGCTTCTGTACGGCATATCAGTAATTTATCAGCATTAAGCACTGCTGGAGGGAGGTACGTTTAGCCCAAACCCTTTAAGAGTCTCCATGTGGATGGCGTACTTTCAAAAGCCATTTACTGGCTTACAACAGCAGAGTTTGGAAAAAAAAAAACTATACGCTGCAGAGGGTAGGTCTGTGGAGAGGATTTAGGCTTCAGGGTAAAGCGCTTAGGTGGTGCTTTTCAAAAGGCTGATTACAGGCTTCAGACAATGCAAAAGTGTGCAGGCATACTCAGAGAAGGGTCAGTATGAGTTGCGTGCATGGCATTTTAGCCCGTATCAGCTTACTAATACACTAAAGGCAGAGACGACTGGAAACAGCTAGGCAGGAGATTAATCACAAGCCCCTTGAGAGTCTCCATTAGGATGGCATCCTTTCAAAGTCATTAATAAGCTTAAAACAACTGTGATTGAACACATACACAGCACAAGGTAGGTATGTGGAGTGGATTTAGGCATCAGGGTAAGCGCTGCTCAAAAAGCCTTTTACCGGCTACAGATATTCGGAAATGTACAGGTACACTCAGAGAAAGGTCCGCATGAGCGGGGGTTTTAGCAATTTAGCTGATATTGGCTTGCTAATTCTCCAAAGGCAGTACTATAGAGCTATAATAACCCACTATGGAAGCAAGCACAGCTGAACAAGAAAGGTAGCTTTAAATACCCTTATGGAAACTCCACAAGGGTGGCGTACTTCAATGAGCCATGTCAAAAATATATGTTTTTTCATTGTTTGCCCGTAGTGGTCTTTAAATAACAAAATACTTCATAAGTTCATAGGTGTGTACTAGGCTAATGGCCCTGGAGCCCTTACAAGCCTAGCCCATAGAAGTACCCTGGCATTGTGCTGCCCGACGTTAGTTCCCAGTGCCTCTATCAAGTACAGCCACTGGAGTGATCCCCAGGTGAACGTTCTATTTCCCATCAAGTCATCAAGATTTCTCTTGAAGAGGGCCAGTGAGGTGCTCTGCTTGACATGTATGGGAGGTCTATTCCAGAGCATGGGCAGTCTTTGGATTATGAACCTGTCCCTCCAGCATGTTCTGTTGATTGTGGTAATGAGGTTGAAGTCTCTGGAGCATGTGGTGTGGAGGTATTGGGATTTCTTTAGATGTAGCATTTCTAACAGAGCTGGGTCAGGCATAGCTTTGTAAGTGAAGCAGAGATCGCCTCTTAGTAGATGGTATGAGATAGACAATAGCTGGAGTTTTTTGAGTCTATCCATGTAGGATATGTGTTTAAGGCCTAGGATCCTCTTTGTGAGGTACTTTTATAGCCTTTCCAGCTGTTGCATTTGTCTAGTGAGGTACATGACAAATGGGGCATTATACTCTATGACTGGCTTAATGAGGGAAGAATAGAGAGAGATGATGACCTCTTTCTTCCTGGATGCAAAACCCTTGGTAATGAGATGTGCCACATAGAAGGACTTTCTGACCACAGTGGCAATGTGGTGGTCGAAGGAGAGGTTGCTGTCAACCTGTATCCCCAGATCTCTTATAATGCCTTCAGTGTTCAGTGGGCTCCCATCGATGTGGTAATTAGTGGGAACTGAGTTTTTCCCAAAGGGGATGACGACGCACTTTTTGGCATTAAGCTTAAGGCCATGGTTTCGACACCAGTTATTGGTCTCAGTGAGGCTTTTCTGTAGGATGTCTACATCACTTGGGGAGTTAATAATGGCTCCCAGCTTACATTTGTCTGTGAATTTGGTCAGCCAGAGTCCCACTGTGTTGGCCTGGACTTCTGAGAAATAGATGCCAAACAGGAGAGGACCCAGGACCGATTCCTATGGGACTTTACTCATGACTGGTCAGCAGCCTGACTTGGAGTCCGCTACTTTCACACTGTGTGTTCTATCTGTGAGACAATTTGCAACCCATCTAGTCATACAGGGGTTGATGCCTAGTTTGGTGAGTTTATCAATAATTCCTAAGTGGGGAATGGTATCAAAGGCCTTGGCCAGATCGAGGTAGGCTGTATGAACTGCCTTGCCCTCATCCACAGCTCTGGAGACTGAATCAAAGAATTCAACCAGGTTGAGCAGGCATGATCTACCTTTCACAAAACCAAATTGCATGGGATCTAAAGTTTGGAGATTCCCTATATCCTTATTAATTAGGTCTATGATGATGCGCTCCATAGCCTTACATATCAGAATCGTCAGGCTAATGGGCAATACCAAGGTCTGTAGTTGCTCCCCCTTTATGGAGAGGGATGACTGTAGCAGTGTGCAATTCAGTAGGAACAAAGCCTGAGATGAGGCTGTGATTGAACAGTGCACACAGATGCAGTGACAGTTCACTTTGTAGTTCATGTAGAACACATCCAGGGATATTGTCAGGTCCCATGGAAGCTATATTCCTGGCTTTGGACAATGCAGCTTTAACCTGTGCTGCCGTAATGCTGGGTGCCTGGTATTCCTCCGGTATTGTGATTGGTCCTTTGGGGGGGATGTAAAGTTGGCACTGAATCTGTCGGCCAGTATGTTGGCAATATCTGTTGGCTCAGTATAGGAGGTACCATTGTGCAGTAACTCAGAGCAAACCTGGGTATTGCCGTGGAGATTCTTAATATAACTATAGAAGGTTTTGTGGTTGTTATCTGCCACAATTCTGCCTTCATAGCTGGCTTTAGAGGTTTTGATGAGGGATCTCAACTTTTTGTTGAGGCTAATAATGGAGTTTTTCCAGTCTTGGGGCTTCACCTTCTTCTGCAACAGTTTCCTCCTCCTTTACCTTCTTAAAGATAGTCCTTGCTCAGAGAGTTGAAGCCCAGCATAAATGGAAGCAAAACCCATCCCCTGACTCAGGAAAACATTTCAGTCACCTTCAGAGACTACCAAAATAAGCAGTTGGAAGGCATAAATGTAACTTTTTAAAGTCTAAACAAAACATTCTTATCAGTATACCTATACAATTTTTGAATGAAGTAAAGCTTCTAACTACTTATACACACACACATCCAAAAGCACTACTTCCAACTTCTTTCACTGCTCTCAAGACCAACTGTCATGTTCAGAGTTTCTAAACTAATTCGCTGCACTTTCATAAATTACACCTTCCAGTTTCTATTCCTCACCCCTCCTGCCTTCCACCCCTTAACACTCCTCTCTCTTCCTCTATTGTACTTCAAGAAAATCAAAGCTAAAAATGTTTATACCATTATTCCATCAAATTCCACTGGATAATGCCATTGGGTCTGATAAGCTAAAATAGTTCATCTTAGTTCCTAACCTTTCCGCTGGTCAAATGCACCACTCCAGTTCCACTGCTAGACTATGGAACTGTCTCCCTCCCCAGCTCAGATCCATTAGTAATCCTTCCTTCTTCAAAATATCTTCGAGACAACATCTCTCCTCCGAATGGCTTTGCTCATGTGCTAGCTCCTCACAACCTATAACCTGACCTCATCACTCTCTAAATATTCCATTCCTTCAGTAAAAAAGGTAGTGTTTGACTGTACTAACAATATACTGTGAAAGTTGTTGTTGTAGTATTCTATTCTGTTGCTGTTTACTATACACATGTATGCATTGTTTTAAATCATTGTTCTTAAAATTTTCTATTCTAATGTATGTATTATTCACTCTGGAGCTTTTCTTCATGGGCCTCCACTGAAAATGGGTACCATTTGGCCCAGTGGACCTTCCCGGTAAACAAATGCAAATAAATAAATAAATAATATACCACTGTAAAGAATTAATTTATCTTCACCTTCATTATGTCTACAATCTTTGTATTGCACAAAATATAATACCCAGCATGTAGAAAACTGCACTAGTAAAATCTCTACCCAGAAACCAAAACCAAACAAAGCCTGCCATTCCTAGCCCATATCTAACCTTCCAAGCCTTGGTAAATTTAAAAAAAAAAAAATTACAACTAATTCTTACATCATATTAACCATTACAAACTTTCTCCAAAAGTCATGTTTTCTTTGGGGCAGGGCAGGTCACAGGACAATGCCAGCACTATGGACAGAGCGTGATGAACTTTGACTCAATACATATAAAGGTAACTTCACTGGCACTGTTTTGTAGATCTAACAAGGACCTTTGATCTTGTAGAATATTCCATCCATATAAATCAGTTTCTTGAAATAGGTATTAGACATTTTTTTTCAATTGGTTCCAAGACTAGCTTTCTAATACACTCTACAGAGATAAGATTGGCACTTCTATATCTTCTGATGCTTCCTTCTGGAAGCTGTCCCACAAGATGTCATCCTTGCTGTGC
Source organism: Protopterus annectens (assembly GCF_019279795.1). NCBI lineage: Eukaryota > Metazoa > Chordata > Ceratodontiformes > Protopteridae > Protopterus > Protopterus annectens. Next base: position 1,495,834,793 of record NC_056732.1, read on the forward strand.
TACTGTTGTTATTCTTCATCAACAAGGTCCCCAATAACCTACCACATTTTCCACTTATACTTCATGCAGATGACATGATGCTGTTTAGATCTGGCCTCTCACATCTGTTCTACCAATGCCAACTTGACTCAGGACTCCACTCTCTTTCTACAGGATTAACAATAAAAATAATTCTAAGGTCATCCAAGACTAAAGCTATGTTGTTTAGAGATGCACCAAAAACTTTCAAAGGCCCCTAATACTTTAGATATTAAAGACCTTATTGACACTCGTTGAAGTAACTTTCTCTTTCAAATATCTAGGTGTCTAGCCTGATCAAACTCTGACCACTGATACACACCTTGAAAAAACAGGAACAAAATCAATTCTCTTATCTTTTGGGTCTCACATTTCTTTAATTTGCTGCAAAATTTGCAGTAGGTAAAGGAATCTTATTTGTCCAGCTTGAATGCAGCCTTCCATTAATGCTACCTCAATCCCTAATAACAAAACCCTGAAAAACATTTTCAAAAAATACACAGGTTTGTCAACTTTCCACTAGCCAAGAGCATCACTGCCAAACAGGTTATAAAGCAAACTGATTACCCTTCAAACAAAGAACAGACCTTCACTAAGATACTTAACCCTGAAGCCTTCTCTCCAGTATTGGCTAAAGTAAATGTGAATATTTTTTCATATAATCTTAGAGATCAAACACACAAATTTTTATTAACCCCCAGTACTAAACTGTACTGCACAGACAACTATTTTTTTATCCTTGTTTCCAAATTCTGGGAATCCCTCCCCACCTGTCTCAAGGACATATCCTCAAAGTCAGGTTTAGAACCCAGCTAAAAACACATCTTTTGAAATAAGACAAATGCATCTGCCTTTCATCTGGATACATCATCTAACTTCCATGAACTGTTTTCATCAATCTTTCCTCAAGACCCATTACTCTGTTTGCAAGTTAGTATATCTCCCCCATCTTAGCTCTTTCACCCTTAATTTATATCCCGTCTTCTTCGCTTATTCCCCCTTTTGTATGTTTTAGTATCCTACAGAACCCCATTTTCTAACAATGTTTAATTGTTGTATTCTAAATGCTGTGTATATAATTTATATAACACGTTCCATATCCTGCTGTTGTCAAATTATATCATTTAGTGTTCTTCTTTAACTATGGAATAGTTTTTGTTAACCTTACTTTATCTATGGGTTAAACCTGACATTGGCCCAAAGTCATCCATGTGGCTGCATACTGTTTCTCACCTCTCTTCCTCCCCTTTATTCCCCAGGGAATTATTTTCTCCCCAGGCCTCCACCAAAAATGGGCATGTGCCCAGCAGACTTTCCTGGTCAGCAAACATTAAATAAATAAATAAATAAATGTATCCCTGGAAAGAAGTTTTAAATGTCGTCCTTCTTTTCTTGGCAACAAGTAATCATGGGCAAGCAGGTCTTCCAAACAATACCCCAGAGTTTTGCAGCAGGATATTTTCAGAAATTCAGACTCATTACATTTCTCACAATCCATCACACCAGTTTGTACAGGTACTGTTGCTAACAGAGCCACAGTTAATGAAAAAAATATGATACAGTATGTGCCATTCAGGCAGCCAAAACTTCCATTCCAGAGTATTTCTGGTCCCTAGACAGAGCATCATTTTGATACTAGTACTAGATTTATGTGGCAGAACTCTTCACAATCAAAGAAATTCTGAACTGTAACTCATCAGCCTAACAATTTCATTGATGCAATGCTTAGGTGTTGTAATAAACTAACGTTTTTGTTATAGTTACAGACCGTGCAAACAAAAGTTTTTAATTATCCCAGAAAACAAATGGAAATCTAAAATGTCATGATAACACTTATTACAGCATGAGGAAATCACAGCAAGACTGTGTATTAGAACTTTGGGACATATGACATCCTGTATTTTTCTAGCCTCTCATGCATGACTGTACATCAGAATACCACAATGAACTCTCTGGAATATTTGGAAACAGGCTTCAGATTCCCTAGGGACTTTAATTGAACTTACTCATTCTGTAAAAAAGGAATTTCTTTAGAGGACAGACCTCATAACCTATCCAAAGACATTCCATTGATTGACACCAGACATTTTAAATTACACTTGGGAAGTTCACCTCAGAGTAACCCTCTTCAGCAGTTGCTGCAGGTAAGGTGGTCTCAGAAATACAGGTCTTTTCATATCATCTTGGAAGAAATGAAAATAGTATACGGAGCCCTCATAGCTTTTCAAAACAACTTTCTGCAAGTTAGTACAAACAACATGTCTGTTATGGTGCAAGTTAGCAAACAAAGGATAAGCAAATCATTCCAACTATAAAGAGACACTTTTTGATCTGGTGTTGGACCATTTTGAATATTCTTTATGTTTCAGCAGTGAGACACCCTGGACTACAAAACCAGCTTTCAGATTCACTCAGCAGGCAGGTTTTTCTGACTTACAAACAAAAACTGGATGGCACAGTATGTTCTGGACATGTGAGAATGATTGAAATACAGGAAGTAGGTCAGTTTGCCACATATCTCAACAATCAACTCTATTATTTGTTCCCTTTTTCCTCCCCAGATTATCTGAAGAATAGATTCCATCTCATTCCTTTGCACTCAGACTTTATGGTTTTCCTCCATTATCTATGATCCAGAAAGTGCTTTTCAAGATGAAACAGGACACAGCTAGTCTTGTGTTAATAACTCTCTCCTGGCCAAGATAACACTAATTCTCACAACTGACAGTGATAGACACTCTTACACCTTGTTCCTTGTCTATACAAGTCCTCACTAACCCAGCTACTTGGCAGACTGTAATATCCTGACATCAAGTCTCTTGCTATGGGATTCGTTAACACCTACACTAAGTGTACACTGTTCTGAGTGAACAGACAACACAAGCATAACTCGTACCTTCTTTCTGCTAATAATAGTTTTCCTACTGATTTTCTTGCAGCCTTAAATATCGAGGGGGGGATTCATAAAGGTTACCACAAAGTGTAGACTACATGTGCACTTAGCATAATCTTTCTAAGTGACTAGAAAATACAAAAATGTAGAAGGGATGTTGGGATATTCTTGAATACAGATCATGTATCCTTAGGGTACACTTAGAATAAGCTTTAATGAATGTGGCCCTTGGTCTCTCAATTTGGAAGAAAGAATTTTATTATTTGACCATCATGTCTCCACAGTAGTTCAGAAATTCTTTTATTTAGCCATCTAATTTCCAAAGGTATCTCCGCTAGATCCAAATAAGTCTTAATTTTAATTTACTCATATCTTATCAGATCCAGTATATTGAATATAATGTACTTTTTGGCATGTATTTATCTGAACATATAACACAACTAGAGAGACCTCTGAAATTTATAGCTAAAATGATCCGTGGCCTCAAAAATATTAGATATGATGTTGTCCTTTTTATTCTTCCTCAGTGTATGCGGTTATGAATCCGAAATCAGATCCAACTGGGCTGCACTCTACAGACTTCGAATCCAACACTCGATGTCCTCCCTCTACCCATAATGCTCTAGTCCATCCCTGATACCTCAGATCTTATTTTCCACCTCTCTCTGAGTGGCTGCTATAACAAAAGATTCTTGGGTGCTAAAAATAATATCCAGAGGTTACTTTATACCATTTCCCCAAACACCCACTTCCAAAATAAGAAAGCTTAATGACATTCCACCTAGTCAGAGAGAAGCTGCAGTTCAAGAAATACAGAAGCTGCTGCAGTGCAGTAAATGTGTTTTCTTAGAGAAAACCTCTTTCTTCCTAATTAATTGCTATATTATAGTTCCTCCCTCTTAGTTTTCAGGTTTCTTTCGCTAGTCTATACATAAATAAGGTAATTTGTTACATACCATTGTTGGTATCTTTTTCTAATCTGTCCCCTTTTATGTCTTTTTTTTACCCAGGTTGACAAGGTATTGTTAATTGCCATTGTTGATAGTCCTTTACTGCACTTTTACTGTAGTCTTTTAAGAAAAATAAACAAATATATATATATATATATATATATATATATATATATATATATATATATGTGTGTGTGTGTGTGTGTATGTATATATATATATATATATATATATATATATATATATACATACACACATACACTCTTTCTCTTCTCTTTTTCAGTTATTGTTAACTTACTATGGCTAAGAAGCCTACAGGATTTAAAAAATGCACATCCTGTAGACACAAAATTCTGAATTTGGATGCCCACAGGGAGTGTATTTATTGTCTAGGAAAAGCACACCTGGGTACGAACTTTACCATTTGTGCCACATTTAACACCAGGGCTATTGCCCACAGGAAGAATAAGTTAGTCCTCAGAGGGTTATTACCTCCTTCACCTTCTCCCTCCTCTATGGCTCAACCCCCCCCCCCCCCAGCAACTCATCCAAGGCTCATTAGAGCATAAATATGATCTCCCCCTAACTCTCTGAAGGCTTCTTTGTCGGCAGAGCCTCCACAAAAAATACAGAGGTCATTGGATCCCACTTCTCCGGATCCAAAGAGAAAATCTTTGGATCCTTAGTCTTCAGAACTGATAGTTATCTCAAGCAATCTGACTTTTTAACCTATGGATGCAAAACCATTGGATCTGACTTCTGGTGCCTCTTATACTCTGAAAACTAACTCACCTGAGTTTATTGTTGACCCTGTTTCTCATTGGCCTCATTCTCCCCTCATGCAGACTCAGAGGAAACACTCCAGATCTCAGTCCACTACCTCATCTCTCAGGAGTCTTCCTGAAGCTGAAGTGGATAAGGTGATGAGAAAGTTCCTCAAAGCTCAGATCCAGATGGGGTTATACCAGCTCTGCCTTCCACTGGATCTGGGAGCCTTCCTGCCACTGCCCATACAGTTGTATCTCCTTCTCTAATCCAGCCTACAGTTTTGGAGTGACAGGATCTGAGAATTCCAAGAGTACTGGTGTAGAAGCTAAAGAGAATTAAAACTTTGACCCCAACAGTTTCCCCTGACCAGTTCTGCTCCCATTCCCTTGGATTGCAATGAGTCTCAGAGCCGAATCATCTGTATTAGATCTGTGGGGCCAGAATCTATTCCAGTGATGTCAAATCCATCCTTGCCCCTTGGAGCTTTGGCGCTAGATAGCTTGGGTCCGGCTCCCTTCTTAAGGCACAGATCTGGACAAAGTTATGGTCTGCCTGCTTTGGAAGTCTTGGCTTTATTGTGGCAGGCCACAGCTTCTCCTGGTCCATCGGTCTTCGAGGTGTGGAGAGGCTGTCCTTTCATTCAAGGTATCTAGTCTCATACATCCTCAGATCCTACACCCTTTCCCCCTGTGATTCTGAGCTCTGATCCCATCAGACCTACTCCACAGGGATAGCCAGTACTTACTAGCATCCAAGCAGTTTCCATAATATGCTGCCCGACTGAAAAAACTCCAGCTCTATTCAGTCGCATACCGCCTACTCAGAGGTGATCTGTGCCTGACGTACAAGGCCATGTCCAATCCTGAATTAATGGACATGCTCCACCTCAGAAAATCCAAATCCATCAGAGCCACGAGAACAAGTGACTTAAACCTCAACACAGAAATAAATAGAACGTGCTGGAGGGACAGATTCATAACCCAGAGGCTCCCTACACTCTGGAACAGAATCCCAGTCCATGTTAGGCAGATCCCCTCACTGACTCTATTCAAGAGAAATCTCGACGAGTGGATGGGAGATCGTAGGTTTACCCCGGGGGTCATCTCTGTGTCACTACTAGACAGAGGCATAGTAAACTAAACCCTAAAAGGGCGTAGTATTCTCATCCTAAGGGGTGGTGTAAGCCACATACACTCTGGCTAGGCTTATAAATGCCCTAGGGCAGATAGCCTAGTACGAACCTATGAACCTATGAACTACCCCTCTCGTCTGACATTTCCTTAGAGCATCCTGCTGAGGAGGTTCACTGAAAGATAATGTGTAAAACGAGGCACATAGATTCCCCCTTGGACTCTCTCACCAATGGTACTGAATTCGAGGAAGTAGAAGGGTTCCCCAGATCATCACCTGATTACATCTCATTTTTAGACATTTTGGAGATTCTCAAGCAGAAAGGTATTTGGTCCTCAGATAATCCTTCCCCCTGAGGAGTCAGTATTTCTAGAGGCTTTCGGTGCTGGCCCATCAATGTTTTGGGTGACTGCCCCTGCCGATGACCTTATCAACCTAGTCTCTCACTGAACATGGAAGGAACTGGATTCTGTTGAACCAGTCCCATGTCATCCAGATAAAATTTTAGCTCCTCCAAAGGATAAGCTCCATTGGAGCAAACGAGTCCCTGTTGATGCAATGGTTGTGGCAGCAGCTGCCAAGAAGGAGCTAGCCAAACAGAGCTCCTCTGTTCACCCCCTAACAGAGAGTCCAGGGCATTAGATAGGTTTGGAAAGCATGTGTTTGCTTCAGTGACCTTTGACTTGAGTTCCTTGAACTATATGGCATACTTTATGAGATTGCAGAGGGATATGACCAAAGAACTCTCAAAATCTTTCTCAGAGTCCATGTCTGCAGTGGATTATAAGAGGTCATCCTCACAGCTGGCCACTCTTTTATCTGTTTCCAATGCTTCTATGAAGTTGTTTTCTCATGCAGCAGAAGACGCCTCATGAGTCACCAGTTTAGGCATAAGAAAACATGTCTGGATGTGATTATGCAATTTTATGGAAACTTTTAAGTCTTCTTTCATGAGTAATCCTTTTGATGGAACATCTTTATTTGGTCCTTCTGTGAAAGAAACACTTTCCTTCAGTAAACAGGAAGGAAAGACTCTGTCTGCCACAGGGATTCACTTTTCTACCCCTCAATGATCCTTTTCATGGAATCAAAGAGGAGGCAAGAAAATGTGTTTCCATAACTCCCAGGGATCTTTCAAGCATTCATGTGAAGACAACTCCTTCAGAGGCAAAGGAGGGCGTTCAAATGGAAAACGCCATCCCTGTGGCAGAGGAGGCCCACAAAGCTAAGGATCTGATATTGTCAGTTTTTCATCTTCTCCTCACATGTGGGTTTGGATCTGAGCCCTCAGATCTGACTCAGTCTTTAGCAAGTTCGTGGCAACCAAAAAGCTCTTAGGTACCTCCCCCTTACCCACAGTGCATCTGCCCCCATTAGCCAAGATCTCATTTGCTGCTTTGCAAAGACGTGGTCATTCCAACTAACTCTTGGTGTCAGGTTGTGATTTTTCTTCAAATTTCTTTAAACTCTTTCATATCTTTGTAGATTTTGAAAATGTAAGTCTTTTCTGTCCTTTTCCTAACTATTGCTCTGTTCCACTGTTGATCACTAATGCAGTTATCTTACTTTTACTTCTTCCCTTTCTTTGTTACTTCCTCCCCTTTTACCCTTGAGGTATTTCTTGCCTACTATTGTTAGTAGGGTTTTCTTTCCCTCTTTCTGTTTGGAAAAAAAAAAATTATTTTGTTCTTTTCTTGTGTGTGTGTGTGTGTGTGTGTGTGTGTGTGTGTGTGTGTGTGTGTGTGTGTGTGTGTGTGTGTGTGTGTGAGTATATGTGTGTCTTGTGCCTCTTTGCCTCTTCTCCTCTGCTGTTATGGGGGATAAACAGGAAAAAAATAGCGGGTTTCAAGAAGTGCATGAAGTGCGGGCATAAGATCCTGTTAAACAACTCACACTCCTTACAGATATACTGTTTTGGGCCTTTGCATTTAGAGGAGGACTGTGCTATATGTCAATCCTTCAACAAGAGAGCCTTAATAGACCAAAGGAACAAGCTTATTTTAAGAGAGATGTTGCCTTCAGCCTTTGAGAAAGCCATTTCTGGAGCATCTTCTACTTCTAAAACTAAATTGGCTGTTTCTGGCCCTGCTTCGTCCTTGTCCTCCAAATCTTTGGACAAGGCCAAGAAGAGACCTTCATTGGCACTTACTGATTTTTTGGTGCTGAAATGTAAGAAAACAAAATCTCCCTCATCTAGGGAGTCTCAAACCCAGTTAGAGCCTTTTGCTCTTACCACTACGTCTTCAGATCTGGCTTCTTCGGCTCCGACCTCATCTCGCAAGGATGAGTCAGATCCGTTGGGGTTGGATCCGACATTTTGTCCTTTAAAGCCAATATTGACCTTGACAAGGACATGGTACTCTCCATCATATGACCCAGTACCTTTGAGAATACTGTCCTCCTTTCTATTGAAGACAAGATCTCCTTCTGCTATGTCTTCCCATTCGACCAGGAGTATTACAAAAGAAGAAGTGGTGTGGATGGTGCAGAAGACCTTATGGGCACAGGGTATCACTAGGTCTCCTTTGACCTCAGCCCTTTCAGCTCCAGGTCTGCCTAAACAATCCACTCCCCCACCTCCTCCTCTTCCGACTTTAGGGCAAGTTTTGGAGCTCACAGATCCGATATGCCTGATGCCTTTGAGTTTGGATCCTAAGATGTTATCTTCCTCAGATCAGACTTCAGCTTGGAGCTTATTGGCCTTTTCAGAGATGGAGAGCTCCCAGAGCCAAAGTGAGCTTCTCGTACCTCAGGCCCAGTCAACTCCCAGATCATCGGCGTGGTTGATGCCCGTTGGGGATTCGGTGAAAGTGAGCATGGCTCCGGCTTCAAACCTGGGTGAGCTGTCTTCTGGACTGGGGGGGGGGACTCCATCCTGAAAGCATGGCTTCTCGGGTCCAGAGTCCCCGTCCTTCCAGGAGCAGTCAACCTTTGGAGCTTTGGAGAGGGCTATGGCTGCCACTGCACCAACAAAGTCACATCCCCCTTCAGATACGTTATCCCAGGTAGATACCCAGCACTCTTCTTTGTCCCATCTTGTTCCACAAGGACAGTGGGAACCAAGGCTCCAGGATACCCATTAGGGTACCCCAGACTCTTCTGATACCTCCCCAGACTATCCCACTGAGGAGGTTCCTCGGAAGAGGCTATGCAAGAGGAAGCATCTAGTCTCCAGAGAGGAGTCAGCCACTGAAGACACCAACCTCAATGAAGGTGAGGGTTCTCCACAGTCACCTTCTAAGGATGTTTTCTTTGGGGAGATACTAGAAATTCTCAAGGAGAGGGGTAACTGGAAGTCCAGCAACACCTCATCTGATATAGACCTAATCTCACGGCAGGTGTGGGAGACCCCAGATTCCATCGAGCTGGTTCCCTGGATACCAAATAAGATCATAACTGCTTCTTCTGATAAGGCTTTCTGGACTAAAGGAGTTGCAGTAGATGCTATGGTCATGGTGGCAGACAAAAAAGAACTTTCCAAGGAGAGTTTGACTATCCATCTTACTAATAAATATTCTAGGATGATGGATAGATGTGTGAAGTGTGTCTTTTCCTCAGTGACCTTTGCCCTGTGGTCGCTGAATTATTTATGTTATTTTACCGGGTTTCAAAGGGGTCTGATCAAGGAGCTCTCAGATACTTTTCAAGGAGCAGTATCTGAGGGAGCTAAAGAAAAGGTAGCTTCCCAGTTAGCCACCCTGCATTCAATTGCAAACTCTTCCATGAGGCTCATTACCCATGCTGCCAAAGAAATGAGCAGAGCGGCATGTTCCAGCATCTCCATAAGGAAGCATGCCTGGATGTGCCTTTGCAATTTTGTGGAACCTGTTAAGTCTTCTTCTTCAATGTTCCATTTTATGGAACATTTCTTTTTGGGCCCAAAGTTAGGATATACTATCCAGGTGTGAGAAGGATGGTAAAATCCTTTCTGCCGTGGGCATACATTTTTCAGCTCCTCAGAGACTTTATCCTAAAGGTCAGAGAGGTAACGGGAAAATGTGGTTCAAAAAGTCTCAAGGGTCTTACCAGGAGACACATGGAGAGTTTTCCCCCAGAGGCAGAGGGGGAAACAGCAATGAAAGATGTTGCCCTCATGGCAGAGCAGGTCCACAGAACCAAGGTTCCTGGGGACCATTCTTCAGGAAACCTTTTCAGCACTCCTGAAAGGAGACCCAATTGTCCACCTCTGGAAGAAATTGGGGGTTGTCTATCCCTGCACTGGAGAGCCTGACAGAACATAACTTCTGATGTATTGGTGCAGAGGATAATATCCAGGGGTTACCAAATTCCCTATTCCCAACAACATCTTCCCAGCAAGAAAATCCCAGACATTCCACCCAGTCAAAGGGATCAAGCGGTTTTGCAAGTTCAAAATCTGCTATAAAAAAGAGTCATCCAAGAGGTCCCCCCAGACCAGAGAAGATTTGGAACTTACTCAAGGTTCTTTTTAGTTTCAAAGAAAACAGGGGACTGGAGACAAATTCTGGATCTCAGCAAATTGAACAAATCAGTCTGCTGCAGCAAGTTCCAAATGGTCATGGTTCAGTCCATACTTCTTTTCCTGGATAAGGGTGATTGGATGTGCTCTATAGATCTTCAGGATGCGTACTACCACATAAAAATGGACAGGCACTCCAGAAGATACCTACGCTTTTGGCTGGGATCCAGTCATTACCAGTTCAGATTGCTGCCCTTTGGTCTCACTATAGCCCCAGAGTGTTCACCAAATGTATGGCAGTGGTTGTGGCTCACCTGAGGTGACAAGGATTCTGGGTGTTTCCATACTTAGGCAACTGGCTCATTTCCTCTCGGACCAAGCATTTACTAGTATACGCAAGGGTCTCTATTTTTCAACTTTGTTCAGAACTAGACATAACAATAAATCACAAAAATGTCTCATCTGAAACCCACTCAAACAACAGAGTTCATTGAGACCCTGCTAGACACAAACCTGACGATTGCCAAACTTCCTCCTTCCAGAGTATTGACAATCAAGAGGTAGACTTCAAGGTTGATCAGAAAGGAAAGAGTACCTGCCCATCATGTTCTTCAGGCCTTCGCTTCCATGGCTGTTGCAATTCTGTTAGTCCCACTGGCCAGGTTTTACATGCAAATTTTGCAATGGATTCTAGCCTCACAGTGGTCAATAATGCATCAACCAGTGTCCTATCAGATCCTCATAATGGACATATGCAAAAACAATCTCTCATAGTGGATTGATTCTCAACAGGTGACTCAAGGCCAACCCTATACTCTTCCTCAACCACAGACTACTGTGACCACTGATACTTCCCAGATAGGGTGGGAGGCATTAACTGGGGAAAACTGTTTAAGGAACCTGGTCTGTAACTGAGGCCAAGCTCCACATAAATGTCTTAAAGATGAGGGCGGTGCTCTTAGCATTGCAGACATTTCAGTCTACCCTTCCTCTAGGGATGGTAGCAATTCAGTCTGACAACATGTTCCTGGTATGGTACACAAACAAGCAAGGAGGAACCAGATCATACCCTCTCTGTCAGGAAGCACTCAGAGTGTGGCAATGGGCAATCTCATCCAACCACTTTCTAAAAGCAATGCATATTCTAGGGAAATCCAACATCATAGCGCACAAGCTGAGCAGAGCCATTCTTATGCCACACAAGTGGTCCTTCAAGGTTTACCTTTAAAACTGCATATTGCAGAAGGGCAAACAGAAGATTTCTGAAAGGCAGTCTGCAAAGTTTGCAAACGCCGAACGGAAAAAGGTTTGAATGTGCAATGACCGAATTCACAGTGAGATTCACTCATTGCACATTCGACATTCTGGGGCGGATTGCACTATAGTGGAGATCAGGAAATGATTCCTTTCCCCACTGTAGTGCGATCTTGGATTTAGAATAATAAAGTTGGGGGGTGTAGGGGGCACAGCCCCCCCATATGGGGGGTGCAGGATGGCTTGCCCCCCAAGCCACCCTGCCCCCCTGCTTTACACTTTGTTTTTTTTTTCTTCGACATTAATGTTTGAAAAACAGCGAATCTGCTTTTCGATTTGCTGTTTTTAGAACATTAAGGACTGTTAACATTTACAGTTTTGTGGTTTCGAGTTGCTCATATGAGCACTCGAACCACTGTGATTCACGGTTTTAAAGGTAAACCATCCTTCAACCAGAATGTAGTGGAGAATATTTTCCGTACATTGGCCAGGGTTGCTGCAATCTTTTCACCTCTCTGCTAAACAAGAAATGCAGCAACTACTTCACCCTCCCCCACAGGGGCAAATCCTGAAAAATGCTGTGATAAACAATTGGTCCCTTGGACTCTTGTATGCCTTTCCCCCACATTCCATTAATCCCCAAATTTCTTCAGAAAGCCAAAAGGTTGAAGAAGACAGTAATTCTCATTGCCCCATATTGGCCTCAACAAATCTGGTTCCCCTTCCTGTGGCCTCACCTACAGAAGGATTCTGGACCCCTCTCCAAACCTGTTGTCACATCCAACAGGAATAACTCATCCCAACCTTCTTAATCTCAAGATGACATCTTGGTTCATCCAGTTCCATTGATCACCAGACAGCCTATGCTCTCCTCCCCTGTCCGCCATATCTTGATGTCCTCCCATAAGTTGTCAACTCAGAAACTATATAGGAGTAAATGGAAAAGATTTGTTTTCTGGGCAGAGCAACAATACATGGATCCCATCACAGCCCCTATTCATTTAATTTTTGAATTCCTAGCCCACCGTTTTAATAATGGGGCAGCGGCATCTACCATTAAAGTGCAGATGTTCATCATGTTACCCTGCTGCAGTCATCACACTTGGGTTATCCTGCCATCAGGCGGTCCCGCAGTCGGCCAGTGTTCCAAAGTCTTGGTCCGGCGTCGGTTGCTGTTGCTTCTTCCCTGATATCAGTGCGCCAGGGGTATATAAGAGGCATCTGATGCCATTTTCTCCAGTCTTTCTTGCCGCGCGGTGCCCAAAGCAGAAGCAGTTCGCAAGTGCCAGTTGGCCGACACCTGAGATTTTCGAATCAAATTTCAGTCCAAAGTCTTCAATAAAGCTAAGTACCCTGTTGAGGAACCTTTTCTTGCCTCAGTCCGATGTCAGAAAAAGTTAACAATTGCATTTCTTGTGGGAAGCAAATACCTCATAAGGACTTCCATTCTTATTGTATTCCTTGCCTAGGCCCAGACCACGATGTCACAGGTTGTCGGTTTTGTGCTAGGTTTAATAAACGAACTATCAAACGCCATTTTGACTTCGCACAACATTACTTTGGTAGGAAATTTAATTATATCATGCCATCAGAGCAGCCGACGACCGACATGCATAAAAACCGCAAGGATAAGGACAGGCAGCCTAGGACCAAGCCAGACTCCAAGGCCTCTGCTGGGCCTGTCGCCGGTTCTACGGTTTTCAGTGAGGCACCTACGCAGCCCCTGATGACCGCAGAACTGGAACTCCAGACAGCTGCGAATTCTCAAGCGGAGTGCACTAGGCCATCGCAGCCATCTTCATTAGGCCCTTCTGACACCGGAGCAGAAGTAGATTCCAGAGCAGTAGAAACACCTTCGGTTGCAGAAGGTGTCTTCAGACCGACTACACTCACCATTAAATCTTATGCTAAGCTTAAAACTCCATTAAAACCAAAAAAGACTGTACATCAGTCTACAGTTCAGGGCCCCATGCCTAAGAAACAGATGCTTAAGATGGCTGAAGATTTGATTACCATAATCGGGGGTTCCCATCCTCCTCCTGATAAAAGACCAAGGCAAGAGGAGGATTATGCTTCCTCTGACCAGGTTTCAGTTTCCTCAGATTCTTCTGAGGAACAGGATTACATTTTTCCCCCTTATGAAGACTCTGATGCTGAAGACTCTATTCCCTCAGCATCTCCCCCTGAGGACTACTCCTTTGGGGAAACTTTACACACCATGAGGGAACATTTCCACTGGGAAGGACAGGACAACTCTGATTCAAAGAAAAGGCTCAGAGAGTTCCTTTTACTACCCCAGCACAGAGCATTTGCTATCCCTCCAGTTTTAGACATTGTGGATGATGTTTGCTTAGAGTTTAGTCTAAATCCAGACTCTCTACCACCTGCTCCAGCCAAACCAGACGGATACTACAGAGTACCTGACTCACACAAATTCCTTTATAAAAGCCCTGAGGCTGATCCAGAAACAATTTCCCAGGGTCCCAAAGGGGCTAAAGCTTCTATGGCTAAAAACCCTGTACCCTCTGAAAGGGATTCCAGAGCCCTAGATAGATGGGGAAAGAAAATATACACCTCAGCTACTCTAGCTATGAGAGCATTAAATTGTCAGTTTCACATGCTGAAATATCAGCAATTCCTAATGTCTCAATTAAAACAAAAAATGAGCACACATTCTGAACAGTCTGAATTCAAGGAAATGCAGGAGCTGTTGCATGCAGCTGAACAGGTGGGCAAGCATACTTTACAATGTGGATTTGATTCATTGGAAGCTTCATGTAGAGCAGCTGTTACTGGGTCTGTCATACATAGACATGCTTGGTTAAAAGAACAAACCCTACCTGATCATGTTAAAGCAAAATTATTGGCTGCACCTTTACAGCAGGATGTCTTATTCGGTGTCAAAGCAGAAGAGGTTTTAAAGAAAATGGAGGATAAGGCAAAGTCTATGCAGACGGTCAAGGATTTTTTACAGGTACAACCCCCTCATTTCAGCAGAAATTGGCCAACAAAAACTGGTCCTTTCCATCTTCTGACAGATCACAGAGGGGCAAATACAGACGCCCAAGGGGCAGAGGTCAGTCCCAAGGCCCTTACAAACCTCGCCAATGGGGTACTGCTACCCAGAAGGGAGGAGAAGACAGGCCCCAAGCTAGCAGAAGACAAACACAATGACTCAACCCTCAAATTGCCAAGCAAATCTCTCTTGGCAGCTCCCTTGGGAGGAAAATTAGCACTTTTAGCAGACAACTGGCATATCATCACAAAAGACAAATGGGTCCTAAACATTGTCTCACAAGGATACAGATTCCACTTTCATACCTTGCCAAGGATAAAAGGAATGCCAAACCTGCCACCGAATCAATGGGCAGAAGCACAAAAACAAATTACAGCTCTCATGGACATGGCAGCCATTCAACAGGTACCTACACAGGAGCAAGGACAAGAATTTTACTCAAGACTCTTTCTAGTCCCCAGAAAGGACAAACCATGGAGACCCATTCTGGATCTTTCAATTCTGAACACCTATCTGCAAGTACCAAAAAGATGCTAACACTACAGCAGCTTCTTCCCATGCTGGGCAAGAAGGCTTGGCTAGTAACGTTGGATCTCAAGGAGGCATACCTGCATGTCCCTATCAGACAAAATTGCAGAAGATACCACCGCTTCATTGCAGGTTCAACCCATTATCAATTCTCTGCACTGCCCTTTGGCTCATCTACTGCACCCAGGGTCTTCACAAAATGCCTGGCACCAGTAATTGCATACTGCAGACAAAGAGGAATTCAAATATACCCATACCTGGACAACTGCCTTATTCAAGCAGAAAGCAAGGACATTCTTTTAAAGCATCTGGCATTTGTCAAACACCTTCTAAGTTGCCTAGGGTACACAGTAAACGAAAAGAAATCAAAACTAGTGCCCTCACAAAACATAATATTCCTGGGTGCCAGCTTGAATACAACGGCCCAGATGGCTTATCTCACGCCAGACAAGCAACACCAGCTGACTCAATACTTCAAAATAATGGCAACAAAGACCAACTCCCTGCAAGAAAAATTCTGCAAGCCTTGGGATTCATGGCATCTTGCAAACAACTAATACCATTTGCAAAATTGCATATGAGGAAATTACAATGGTACCTGAAAAGCGTATGGACTCAGCACAGCCATAGCTTGGAAACAATGATACCGCTCATTCCCTGCCTTCAACAGGAGTTTCTATGGTGGGCACAGGCATGTCACCTCAACAAGGGTCAGCCTTTCACCTTACCCACAGCCAGGTAAACTTTAACAACAGATGCATCGGGCTATGCCTGGGGAGTACACATGGCAGGACAGTGCATTCAGGGCAAATGGACTACACATCAAAGGCATCTGCATATCAATCAAAAAGAAATTCTAGCAGTACAGAATGCCCTAACAGCCTTCAAAGACCTCTTACACCCAGGACAACTAACAATAAAGACGGACAATACCACAGTAATGTGGTACAAAAACAAGCAAGGGGGCACACATTCCTACCCCCTATGCAGGCAAGCAATGACCTTGTGGAACACAGCACTGTCTTACCAAGTTCAACTACAAGCACAATTCCTGCCAGGAAAGAAAAACACATTGGCAGACGACCTAAGCAGAAACATCATGAATCCCCACGAGTGGAAACTAGATCCACAAGTAGTTGCAATGATAACTCAAAAACAGGGAAGCCCAGACATAGATCTGTTTGCCAACCCCCAAAACTACCAACTTCAAAAATTTTGCACAAGGACATTCCACCCACAAGCTTGGAAAGTGGACGCCCTCTCATTCATTTGGAAAACATTAACACTGCATGCCTTTCCTCCACTGCCTCTTCTAGCAAAGGTACTGCTGAAAGTCAGATTAGAGAGGCCACAAATGATACTCATTGCACCAAACTGGCCATGCCAGCACTGGTATCCAATCTTAAGGAACATGGCCCACGGCCCACCATGGATTTTACCACAAATTCCTCACCTGCTCACCCAGCGAGACAATCAGATTCTACACAGCCAGCTCAAGACTTTAAACCTGGCTGCATGGCAAATTACCTAAACAACCAGCCAACACCTCTATCCAAAGCTCTTATGGATGTCATTCTGGAGGCCAGGAGGCATAGCACCAGGAAAACCTATTCAGAAAATGGAAAAGATTTTGCGCCTGGAACCAGGCTAAAGGCCAAAATCCCCTTGATCCAAACATTCCTCAGATTCTACAATATTTAACCGAGATGTTGCACAAAGGACTTTCCTTTTCATCGATTAAGATCCACGCCTCAGCAATTTCATCCCATTACAACATGGATCCTCCTTTATTTTCACATCCACTCCTAAGACAGTACCTCAGAGGGGCTAAGAACATAAGACCACCCAGGAGAGCACCAACACCTACTTGGGATCTCAACTTTGTTCTGGAAAAGCTTACACTGCCGCCCTTTGAACCAGCTTTTTCGGCTGATTTAAAAATTCTTTCATGGAAAACTGCCCTGCTGCTAGCAATAACTTCAGCTAGAAGAGTCTCAGAGCTACATGCACTAATGGCAGTGGAGCCTTTCCTCATTTTTCATCAAGACAGAGTCTCTCTATGAACTAACCCTTCCTTTATGCCAAAGGTGGTATCCAGTGTGGCCCTAAACCAAACCATTCATTTGCCCACCTTTTTTCCAAATCCCCAGAACAAAGGAGAAAGACTCCTGCACTCTTTGGACATTTGCAGGCAATTACATTACTACTTGGATAAAACTAAGGCTTTCAGAAAATCTGACCTGCTCTTTGTAGCCTATGCTGCAGAATAACAAGGAAAAGCTATCTCAAAACAGACCATTTCAAAATGGATAGGACATTGCATACGTTTCTGCTACACGCATCATGGGAAACCGGTACCTGCTAACATTAGGTCCCACTCCACCAGGGCTACAGCTACAACAGCAGCCTTTCTCAGGGGGGTGCCAACCAAGGATATTCTGGAAGCTGCAACTTGGAGTTCAGTGCACACCTTCACCAAACACTATCACTTGCCTCTATATTCTAAGACTAGAGCTGGTTTTGCCACTGCAGTTTTGCAGGGCCTACTAGCTTCTTCTAATCCTGTTTAACTCCACCACCCATCCTTCGCTTTGGGATTCAACCCAAGTGTGATAACTGCAGCAGGGTAACACGATGAACATAGTACAGTTTTGTACCTACCATAAATGTAGATGTTCAAGTGTTCACCCTGCTGCAGTCCAGGTTACCCTCCCTCCATCCCCTCTGAACTAACTAGACTTATCTATACTTTCTATCCTATACAACCTCTGTGGTGTATTTGCTTGTGACTGAAGGTATTGTTTTATTATTATATGTATATTTTTATATAGCACTATGTATTGCCTGAAGAAAATGGCGTTGGATGCCTCTTATATACCCCTGGCACACTGACGTCAGGGAAGAAGTGACAGCAACTGACTCCGGACCAAGACTTTGGAACTCTGGCCGACTGCGGGACCGCCTGACGGCAGGATAACCCAAGTGTGATGCCTGCAGCAGGGTGAACACTCGAACATCTACATTTATGGTAGGTACAAAACTGTACTTTAGCAGCCATTTCAAATTTCCATATTGGATTTGACAATTTGTCCTTGAATTCCCACAAACTTTACAAAGCCTTCTTGAAAGAGACCTTATTGTTAAAAGCTCCTTACAAGGACCCTTTTCCCCTTTGGGATTTAAATCTGGTTCTGCATCTCATTACTCAGCCTCTCTTTGAACCTGCAGCAACTTGTGATGTTAAGTATCTTTCCTGGAAGGGTCTCTTTTTGGTAGCTATCACATCAATGAGACGGATTTCAGAGCTTCAAGCTCTGTCTTCTGAAACTCCATATATAATTTTCCATAAGGACAAAGTCTTGTTGCAAACCAACCCCTCCTTTTTGCCCAAAGTTGTTTCTCAAACAAATCTTAATCAGACTATATACTTGCCTGTTTTCTTTACTAATTTTATTAACAAAGTGGAGTATATACTACATCTGTTGGATGGTCATAGACAGTTATGTTTCTGTTTACATAGAACCAAAGAGTTTCAGAGGAAAAAACAATTGTTTGTGCATTTGCAGGGTCTGGGAAAGGCCTACCAGTTACCAAAGTTACCTTATCCAAGTGGCTTTCTAGTTGTATCTCCTTTATTTGTTCTTCAAAGGACATGAAGCCTGACAATTCCATTCAGGCTCATTCTACTAGAGCAATGGCCACATCTGTGGCCTTCCAGTCCACTGCTTCCTTGGATGATATTTGCATAACAGCCACTTGAGCAAACCATCATACCTTTATTACTCATTACAAATTAGATTTGGTCTCCAGGGAAAGGGCTTCCTTTGGCACAATGGTTCTGAGGAATATTCTTCTGCGAGTCCACTCTAGATAAAGGTAGCTGGGGACTCTGTCCCACATGTGAGGAGAAGATGAAAAATGGACAATATCAGATAAAGAAGTTATATATTCACCATAACATTCCATCTGTATTGTCGATTTTTCATCTCTGCCCACAATCCCACCCTCCAGCTCCCATCCTTAGATGCCTGCTTGAATGGGAGGATGATTTCTAGGGTTAGATTAAATTTCATTACACTCCAGAAATCACTTCACTTAAGGTGTCTTTGTGTATTGAATCCTAACCCTTCTCTTCCTATGATATAATTATAGCAAAGAAGATCTGAGTTAATGGGGACAGATGTGTTGTGGGTAAGGCAGAGGTACCCAAGAGCTTTTTGGTTGCCATGAGCTTGCTAACATCTGAGTCGGATCCAAGCCAACATGTGAGGAGAGATGAAAAATCGACAATACAGATGGAATGTTATGGTGAGTATGTAACTTCTTTTTTCCAAGATTCATTCCCAGATAGACCCTTTCAGTGCTCCTGAAGGGCTGCCCAACTGCTCGCCTCAGTAGGTGGTCGGGAGATGCTTGTCCTTCCACCCAGACACTTGGGCTGCTATAATAAAAGATTCTTGGGTGCTAAAAATAATATCCAGAGCTACTTTATACCATTTTCCCAAATGCCCATTTCCAAAATAAGAAAGCTTTATGACATTCCACCTAGTCAGGGAGAAACTGAAGCTTAAGAAATGTTATTTATTTATTTATTTATTTGCCATTTGTTAACCGGGTTGGTCTGGCTGGGCAGGTGCCCTTTTTCAGCAGAGACTTGAGGAGAAAAGCTCCATTACAACAAATAATTTTTATAAAGAATTTGCATATATAATTCAGACAGCCTTTGAACAAAACAATTAAGAAAAGTACCATAATAGCATAGAATTTTTCCACTTGATAAAGTATTTACATGTACAATCATATCAATCACATATACAATCAAAACACATCTTTATTTCAGACGCTACTGGACAAAAGAGTCATCCAGGAGGTCCCACCAGACCAGAGGATTCAAAACGTACTCGAGGTTCTTTTTAGTACCAAAAAAGGCAAGGGACCTGACACCATTTCTGGATCTAAACAATCTGAACCCATTTATGAGGAAGTCAAAGTTTCAAATGGTTACATTTTAGTCCATTCTACCTTACACTGTCATATTTTATTTATTTTAAAATATAACAATCCCATATATGAATACTCTGTACCCTCTAGAGAAAGGCAACATTATAATAGAATAGACTGCCCATACATGTCAAGCAGAGCGCCTCCTTGACCCTCTTCAAAAGGAACCTTGAAGATTGGATGGGAGATAGGAAATTCACCTGGGTCCAGGGAAGTAAATATTGTGGGAAGAAATATCCAGGGAATTGTTAAGGCTAGGCTTGTATATGCCCTAGGGCCGATAGCCTAGTACCAACCTATGAACTTATAATGTAAACACTTCACTCATGACATACTAGACAGTAGTCACAATGTTTGCCACTAAAAATTATATACAAGAAAAAAAGAACCGTGACTAGACATAGAAACAAGATTAATCCCACATATTAAAGAAAAAGTAAACTGCTATACTTTGCCCTGCCATTTCTACTTCCCCTTCAAAACTTAGTCATGTCTTTCACTTCCATTACCAGTGTGTTAAAATCAACATTGCTTGCAGTTTAATATGGGCACAGTTTGTAAATGTATTATATTGGATAACATAGAAATTGTAATTATAGTCATACAATTCAACTTTGGCTTATTCTTCTGTGTGATAGTTTGGAAATGATGCTACCTTCCACAATTGTACAAGCAAAATTATTGCTGAAAGCACATATAAAAGAGGATATTTCTCTTACTGTATTCAAATGTAACTTAGACAATCAGATGTGCAACCTCAAATTCACCTCTGTTTTAACACCAGGGGTCTAATGGATAGGGGAAACATGTAAGTACCCAACATATACTTTTGTGGCCCATCTTTGGAGATTCATATGGAAAAAAATACGGCCTAATAATTATCATGGAAATGCAAGACTGGGTTTCTTAAGATCCTCACAGATCATTAGCCTAGTAAGTACCTATGAACCTGTGAACAATCCTGTTTACTTGCTTTTACAGTTTCTTACAGTCATTTCAAGAGCAATCCATCAGGGAAACTTCCATGATGAACATACATCCAGACCTAAGACAGAGTCCAGTTTTGACTGCAGGAAGTCCCAGAATCTAAAATCTTGTGGATATGACCACAACAGATGCATCAGATATGCAGTCACCATCAAACCTCAAACATTTTGAGTCTGAATGTGAATTCAGTTTGTCAAGGTATCGGGGGTTAAAACAGACATTAAACCATACCCGTGGTCTTACCACAATTAATCTAGCTGTGAGATTCAGTGTATGCAACAATGCAGCCCTGCTTCAATTCCTTTTTATCCTTACCAAATATGAGTTTTGTTATGAGAGACTTAGATTAGTACCCAGCATTGTATAGACCTCCCAAGCTAGCTGTGAAATGTGAATTTGGCTTCAGTCTGCTCTTCCAACCATTGCAAACCACAGGAAAAAAGGAAGCTTGTTTGCAAATATTAGGTACTCTAAATGATAAAATGGTAAAATGATTTGACTCCTGCTTTAACATATTTTTCAGATCCTTTGGTTTCATGAGCTCTGTACTCTTCAGTAGGTCTCCTAACCTGAGCCAGAGTAGCCTGGGCCATTGATCTGCAAACCTGCAAGCATCTGAAGTATTGAATTTGGTGTTACTTTATACAGGTTGTCACACATCAAGAGTGAACTTGAAGTGCATTTTCTGCTTCAGACTACATCATCCATGGTTTTGGAAAAGCTTTGTTGCTCACACAACAGTCCAGCTGAGGCTGCAAAGACTTCTTTAAGAATGGTTTCTCTACATTCGAACAGAAGAGCTTGTACAATACCCCTTTGAGATCATTGCTTAATGTCAATGGAGGTAAGAGTCAAATTGCATTTATAACATACTATCCTTCTTTGAGTACTGCAAAGCTGTAAGGCTGTCCTGGACTTTTGGCACCTCTTTGAAAACTGCAGTATATTTATTTATTTATTAACATTTAATTACTAGGAAAGTTTGACTGGGTAGGTGCCATTTTCAGCAGAGGTCCAGGGAAAAAAGCTGTAAAGTATTACATAAGCATTTTAAGAACAATAATTTTACAATCTTCAACAATAGTACAAAAACATCTACAGTTTAAATAATTTTACCAAATTAGGCATGATGGAAAACATTGATTAATTATAGATACAACTTATATGACAATGATTTAATATTTAGAGAAATTTTAGCTAGTTTAGAGAAATTAAAGGAAAGTTAGTATAATACAAACAGGGGTCTATATTATATTTTCGAAAGTTTCAAACATCGAATACCATGTGGGCGATCTTTGAAATTTCAAAAATATAATAAAAAAATAAAAATAAAAACTATACTTAACTAAATGCTGTACCCCTGCCCCCCACACCCCTGCTCCTTAAATATTCCTACTCCGAGATCGCACTGCATTGAAGTAAAGGGAAAATATTCCCTACGGTGAAGGGAAAATATTCCCTACGGTGATTTCCGTGTTACGCGGACAACGTTTTGACATTTCGACCAATCAGGTTCGCTCAATACATGTTCGCCGTTTACAATTTTCGATCACGCAATAGGAACCCTACAAACAGGAGTTAAAATATGCGATAGAAAAAAAAACAGGGCTGTGGCATATTTAGATCGAGAGTATGGGGAGAGAAATTGATTCAAGTATGTGAGCGAAGAAGGAGGAGTAATGCATGAACGAGTACGTCTTCATATTTAGGGATATAGTTTATCCTGGGGCTAAGCAAGAACAGATCCAGATGTTGTCTAGGAAGTCTTTCAGAATGGTTTTAAAACACTTGAGGGAGGGTATTGACCTGATGAATACAATTAAGAAGTTCCAGGATTTAGCAACATGGTATGAGTACAGACCATACCCAATAAGTTTGTGGACAAAGAGGAGTTTTTCATTCTTCATTAACTAAGAGTTGTAGTAGCCATAACTATATGGGATGTATCCTGGCAAGGGCTGGATGTCTTTCTAGTCTGCAAAGCTTTGAGCTTCTTCCTTGCACATGATACATCTACCCTTAGCATGAGAGTATGTGCTGGTATAAAAGGGATATACTGATATACCAAAAATTAGAACTTTTTTGCCCTATATACCCTTATGCAGACTTCTCATCATGACTCTTGACAAGCAGCTTCAGCTACAGTTTTGGGCAGAAATTACCACCATTAGGAAACCTTCCATTTTTGTAGAAAATGATATGTAAAAACTGTTTATATCTGTCACAAAGGATAAATGTTCATATGGTATACAAATTCTCTATAAGGATGAACATTCCTCTAGTGCTTTTCTTGAGGATCAACACAATATAAGGTCCTGTCAGATTTGCCTTTCCTTTATTCCCAAGACAATGAGTCAACTAAATGCTCTTAAATGTTTTCTTGAAAATAAGCATCTTATAGAATTTGCACGAGAAACTATGGTGACAGACTCACATTAGAATGACTTCCTCTCTCAAAGGAAAAAAAGAAGAAAATATAAAAGAGGTTTTCAGAAACATTCAGACTTTCCCCTCTTTTCTGTAGTTGGTGGCTGATGTTTACACATAGGCACTTTCACAACCCACCTCTCCTAACTCCTCTGGCATGACTGTTCCAGAGGCCACTATGGCCCAGGATTTAAGCACATCCTGTCAGACCTTACGTTAGGCTGTTGTTAAGAAAGGAGAACCTAGAATTATTGTTTCTAGGAGTGAGGGAGGTATTGACCAAGTACTGTCAAGGGAAGACACTGCTGGATACCTGTCAGCGAATGGTTTACTCTTATGCAGCGATTGCAGTTCTAGTTCACTCTGGATGAGGGACAATCTATATGAAGTAACAGCAGATTATTATGGCTGGAGACCCTTAAAATAAAATTCAAAAGATAAATATTTGTCTTCTCCAGTCCTATACAAAATACTTCTAGAGGAGACTGGTGTATTTCCAGTCTCTTCAGCCTTGTCTTCTAATTTCTACAGTTGTCGAGAGATAGAGATCTCCCTCTTCATCAGAAAAAAAGGATCTTTGTGAATTTGATGTTGAAGGTCTGAACTGTGCCTCACAGTTATCCTTCCCCATTCCTTGTGAGTCCAGAACACAAGGTATCATTTCTTCAGATTCTCAAATGAAAAAATATCCTTTGAGGATACAATTTCTAAAATGAAAGAATGTTTGAAATGGGAGGGTAGAGAGGTGTCAGAATCTCAGAAGAGAGGTGTTATGAGTTATTGAGTATAGATTCCTAAAAACCTAGAAATCCAAGAAGTAAAGAAGACACAGCCCTCAAAATACGACCAAAACCACAAAAATAAGGGCTGCCAGGAGTCACTGATGAAAAACTCGGCTCTACAAAAAAGTTTTATTTTTCATTCCAAACACACATAAACGTCCACAATACACATACGTTTTCATCCTTCAACAGACTTCTTCAGACAGAAATGGTATATTCAATGCTAGTGGAAGTTAATATACATACAAGTTAATTAGTCAGCCAATACATTTAAAGAAGTCCATGAAACAACCTTAACCCTTACTAAACTATACGTAAAAATACATGCAAATATATAGCTGTAGCCTAAGTTAAAACCCAATATATAAAACTAATATGTAAACAGATGTATAAATAAATACCCACATGGCAGGGTGACAGTACAGATAATCTTGTAAAAACATTTGTTAAAAAAACCCTTTTAAAAACATATAAATATTCTAATTTAAAAATAATTATGGTAACAATACATTATTGAAAATGTGCTACCATCTAGAGGCCAATATAAATATGACATGTAAAAACCATACAAATAAAACACATTCACAAGTGGTATGCTAAAACAGTTTCATAGTTTTGCTGCCCTTAATTTTAACAATGGGGCAATAGAAACATGTTCATTCAAACCAGGAAGTTTACCTGAATCCAAAGTGTCCTGCCAGTAAACCTCCCTGTATTCCAGTTTGGCTTCCCATAAACCCCCTTGAATGTCCTTTGGCACTGTGTCTATAACAAAAAATACAAATGTAGCCTGCACATATTCCACTAGCATTGAATATACAATTCATGTCTGAAGAAGTTTGTTGAAGAACGAAAGTGTATGTGTATTGTGGGCGTTTATCTGTGTTTGGAGTGGAAAATAAAACTTTTTTGTGGAGCCGAGTTTTTCATCAGTGACTCCTGGCAGCCCTTATTCCTAAAAACCTGTAATTATCCCTCCTATCTTAGAAAACATAGGGGGTGCCTTTGCTTCTGTCCCTTTTTCCCCAATTCCTTTCCCCAAGAAACCTGATAGATTTAAGAGAGTGCTTGACACAAATAAATTCCTTTATATAAACTCTGTGACAGACCCTGCTATAATTGTTATTAATGATGAAAGATCTTCTTAGTCTTTTACTGCTTCTATCCTTGTACCAAATGACAAAGACAGGTCTTCATTTGACAGATTTGGAAAAAAAAAGGTTTCTGCATCTTCCACTTTGGCACGTAGAACAATGAATTGCCAGAATCACATGACCTCATATCTACTATTTTTGCCAATATGCAGCAAACCTTAACTTCATTACTAAATTTTGACACTAAAAGTTCTTACTGGAAATAATAAACTATG
>NC_056732.1:1495865354-1495880354 GCF_019279795.1 Protopterus annectens
TGCACCACCCATGGTTAAATGGGTACTAATATAGCTATATGAATTCATGACCAACTCCCTGCTGCACAAAAGTTAATATAATATTATCACACCTGTCCCCTCTCTGTATCTCATCTCCTTTATCTTCCTTGTCCTCAGCCCCTCCTTCCTTTCTTTGCACTGCTCTAACTCTTAATCTTATCTTCCTATGTCCTAGATTTTGAACAAGCTTTATAGTAACAAATATTCTAAGTAAAACTTGACGTGATATGTATACTAACAGTATTGCAGTGCATATACCTCCCTGAATTAAAAAATGTAACTGTTATTTTTAATCAAAACTGTTTGTAAATGATGTAACTGATAGGTTCATAGGTTCATAGGCTGGTACTGAGCTATCTGCCCGAAGGCATATATTAGCCCAGCCACATTGTGCGGTATTCACCGCCTTTAGTTGTTCCCTAGACCCTTGTACTAGCAGCTAGTACCCTTGGCCCCTATCTAGCAGTGCTGTTGGTGTGATCCCCAGTGTGAACTTTCTGTTACCTATCCACTCATCAAGGTTCCTCTTGAAGAGTGATAGTGAGGGGCTCTGTCTTATGTAGATCGGGACCTTGTTCCATAGTAAGGGAAGTCTCTGCTAAGGGAATCTATCCCTCCAGCATGTTCTAGTCATTGTTGTGTTGAGGTTTATATCCCTAGAGCGTAGCTCGAGTAGACTTGGTTTTGCTAAGATGGAGCATGTTCAACAATTCTGGGTTGGACATGGCTCTGTACGTTAGACAGAGATCGCCTCTGAGAAAGCGGTATGCAACAGAGAACAGTCTTAGCTTTTTCAATCGTGCTGTATAGGGCAACTGTTTGAGGCCAGTAATTCTTTTGGTTAGGTACCTCTGTGGTCTCTCCAGCTGCTGGAGATGTCTAGCCAGGTACATTCCAATTGGTGCATTGTACTCAATAATGGGTCTGATGAGGGAAGAGTAGAGGGGCACCATTACATCCTTAGATCTTGATGCGAACCCTTTCATGATCAGATGGGTCACATAGAAGGATTTTCTAACCACTTTGGCAACATGGTTATTAAAGGAAAGCTGGCTATCTACTTGGGTCCCTAGATCCCTTACTTTCTTCTTCAGATTTCAGGGGATTACGTCCTATGTTGTAGTTTGGGGGTACTCTGTTTTTTTCCAAAGGGGATTACTACACATTTTTTTGCATTTAGCTTGAGACCATGGCTTTGATACCATGCATCAGTCTCATTTAGGCCCTTTTGGAGGATCTCCATGTCGGCCGGAGTCTCTATTATAGCACCCAGTTTGCAGTCGTCTGCAAACTTAGTCAGCCACAGCCCTTCCGTGCTTGCCTGTACTTCTGAGAAGTATATGCCAAACAGGAGGGGCCCCAGGACAGAGCCCTGAGGCACACCACTTGTTTCTGGTCTGGATTCGGACATAGATCGCGCTACTCTTACTTTATGGGATCTGTCTGAGAGCCAGTTTGCGATCCATCTTGTGACGTAAGGGTTTATGCCCAGGCTGGTGAGCTTATCAATAATACACGAATGGGGAATGGTGTCAAATGCTTTAGCAAGGTCAAGGTAAGCCGTGTGTACCTCCTTTCCCCTATCTATAGCCTGATTAAATGTCTCAAAGAAATCCACCAGGTTCAGGAGGCATGATCTGCCCTTGACGAAGCCAAACTGTGTGGGGTCCAGCGACTGGAGGTTCCCAATCTCTCCATTTATGAGTTCCATAATGATTCACTCCATAGCCTTACAGATCAGACTGGTCAGGCTTATTGGTCGGTAGTTCCCAGGGTCAGTTGTGGCCCCACCCTTGTGTAGCGGGACCACTGTTGCCGTGCGCCATTCTTTGGGCACATATCTGTGGAGAGGCTGAGACTGAACAGGGTATTAAGATGCGGGGTTAATTCCTTTTGGAGCTCACATATGACACAGCCTGGGACACCATCTGGTCCCATGGAGGCAGTGTTTTTAGCTTTAGATAGAGCCTTGTTAACCAAAGTATCAGTAATAATTGGACTTACACAATCCCCTGGAATGGTAATAGGCCCTGTAGGTGGTGAGGGGGGGAGAAACTGATGTCAAGGATGTCTGAATAATGGAATTGTTGCTCATGAATAAAACCAACCCTAAATGATGAAACAATGCAAATGATGTCCATGATGTCTGCATAATGGAGCTTTTCCTCCCTGGGCCTCCGCTAAAAAGTGCACTGCTCAGTTTTAGTTCCCCAGTAAACAAATGGCAAGAAATAAAATATATCAATAATTAACCTTCTCACTCTAGTCCAGTTTTTCAAAAGAAATCCTCTCAGCAAATGTCTTCCCAAACAACAATACATGAAAAAATAGCAAGGAGATTCAAAAAGGGAATAAGACAAATCCCAAGAATCCCCCTTTCGAAAGAAGTATTAATGGCTATTCAGGCCGCTTTTCCCCTACCTCACCCCCAGCTTTTCATAGTAAATTGTGGGCAATCTCTCCTGCTACCTTCATTTCTGGAAAAAGCTTCAGATACCTAGGTTCTAAAAATATTCCCTCTTTCTTCATCTTCTTCTTCTTCAAAAAATCCATGTGTTTCATAAAATCCCATCAGGCCTGCTATCCCAGGGCATGTTAGAACCACTGCCTAGATCTCAAAGCATTAAAGATTTTAATTTAAGAATGTTTCTGGCTCCCACAAGGCACACAGAGACCTATTCTGGACCTTTTTTGGTCCCAAAATTCAAAATGCTCACTTTACAATCTATTTTCACTCCTCTGTTTGCTAAGGCCTTTCTAGTCACTCTAAACTTCAAAGGTGCTACCTGCACATCCAAGCTTACAAAAATCAGACATTTCCAAAGATTATTTCCCCTTGAGATTGCAGTTTCAGTTTATATTTTAGTGTTTTGGTCTTTTCAGTTCTCCAGGAGTGTTCACAGCGTGCCTAGCCTTATGCATGGCCTTTTGCAAACTTCAAGGCATTTATATTTTCCCCTTTGAACAATTTCCTAACTTTAGCTTCCTCTGTACAAGGCACCTGACTAACTCTTTGGTTCACTGTTCGTCTTTTGAACTGCCTGGATCTCAAACTATCAAGAAGGTAATGACTGTAAAAGAGCTAGCAAAACTCTTAATTAGCTGTGAACCCCTGGCCCCTTGTTAGTGATAACAGACACCACCACAGTGAGGTGATATGTAAACAAACAAGATAGAACAAATTCATATCCACTGTGCAGGCTAGCCAAAATGGCAATACAGAAGAACCTCACTTTTCAGGCCACATACATTCCACCACAGCAGAAAATAATAGCAGGCATTTTATCAGAGTCAGGATGTACCCTCATGAGTGGATGCTACACCCAGAGGTCTTCCACGACATTATCCACATTTGGGGAACACCCCACATAGATCTGTTTGCTTCCTATCTCAACAAACAGCTGAACTAGTTCTCTTTCAGGACACTTTTCAAAAGGCCTGGCAAACAAATGTATTTTCTTTCCCATGGATGAGAATGTTCCTTTATGCCTTCCCACCTTTTTCTCTGATATCAAAAACTCTTCTAAAGAGCAAGACATACTTGCCAAAGATACTTCTGGTAAATCTGTTTAGGTCAGACAACACTGATCCTCTCTTCTCATGTATCTGGCTGAGTCAATTACCAAAAACTTCCCTACAGGGTGGATTTGCTTACATAAAACAAGAGATTCTTAATCCACCCCAACATTTAAATCTCCACCTGATAGTATGTATGACAGGTTTTTGATCCCATTTAGGCACCTTCTTTTTGGTGAACATCCAACAGTTACTAAAGGAAGTTGGAAAACCTGCTACTAGGAAATTATACTTAGCCGTATGGAAAATAATTTTCAGTTTGTGTCATAAAAGAGAACAAGATGCATCGTAAGTGTGGGGTGCTGTGTTTTTTTTAGTACCTGTGTGAATTGCGCAAGTCAGGTATAGCGTACACTTCTATAAAACAATACCTTTCAGCCATTTCTTTGTTTATCTTTGCATCCTACATTTCATCCTTATTTCAAGTTAAGCAGTTTTTGAAAGACATTTTATATATTAGACCCCCCTAGAAAACAAATAGTACCTCCTTGGGATCTTAATGTTGTATTGGCAAAGTTAACTGTCTACTCCTTTCAACATGCAGCTAATTATTCTTTAAAATTGTATTTATTTTATTTATTTATTTCCAATTTGATTACTGGGGAAGTCCACTGGGCCCAGAGAGCCTGTTTTCAGTGGAGGCCCAGGGAGAAAATCTCCATGAAACAGATTACAATAAAGATAGCAGTCCAATAAAAATAAAAGTACAAGTACAAATACATATCAAATAATACAAAGTATGAGCAATATTGCCCATAGTGGAAAAATATTCTGCAGATATCATCATCATCTTCTTTCGGCTGTTCCTGTTAGGGGTCACTACAGCAGATCATCTGTTTTCATTTCTTCCTGTGCTCTGCAACTTACTCTGTCACACCAACCACCTGCATGTCCTCCCTCACCACATCCATAAATCTTATCTTAGGCCTTCCTCTTTTCCTGTTACCTGGTAGCTTCATCTTTAGCATCTTTTTCCCAATATACTCAGCATCCCTCCTCAGCACATGTCCAAACCAATGTAATCTTGCCTCTTTGGCTTTGTCTCCAAACCTTCCAACCTGAGCTGACCTTCTAATATACGTATTCCTAATCCTGTCCACCCTCTTCACAATCAGTCCAAATCTTAACATCTTTAACTCTGCCACATCCAGCTCTGAATCCTTGCAGATACATTTTAACAAATTCACACAGTTAAAGTCAAAAGTCAAAAGCTGTTTACAATATTTACAGAGTGTGAGAGATCGTATGGGAATTAGCTATAGAAGGTTATAGCCAGCTATAAGGTGTTTAGGAACTCAGGAGGATACCCTCCCAGGGGCTTTTGTTAAAGAGTTCTAGGTAGGGAGAATGCAGTTACATTTCCATGTGGAGGAGAGGTAGGTGGAAAGCTGAGCTTTGAAGTTGTTTGTGTTTGACATTCTCCTTAGTGTGGAAGGGAGAGTGTTCCATTTCTTACTTAAGGAGAAGGAGAGGAGAAGTTGTCCAGCAGGACGTTTAGGTTTGTGGACAGTAATTAAGTTTTGGTGTTCAGATCTGAGAGTTCTATTTGGTGTATTTGGGGTTTACGGTTGAAGGATGTTAGTTAGAGTGGGGCATTTGGTTGGATTAAATATTAGTCTATGTGCTGTAGTGAACTGGAGGAAGTCCAGATAATTTGTGAATTCTAACCAGTTGAGGGATTGGAGAGTAACACAGTGATGAATGGAATGTTTGGCTTTGGTGGAAAATTTAGAAATTTTGTTATAACAGCTTTCAAGTTTGAAGTGATGGAAGAGGATAGGTTAGTTAGTAGCGGGGCGCCGTACAGAAGGGAGAGAAGGAGGTAAAAGGAGGCCCGAGTATGCCAGGTAGAAGTAGAGAGGAAGTGGTTGTTCCTGTATAGCATACCTAGTTTTTCGTTGTTTTTTTTTTATATTTTGCTGAATATGGATGTTGAACTTAAGGTGTTTGTCTATAGTTTATATATATATATATATATATATATATATATATATATATATATATACTGTGTGTAGTATATATATATATATATATATATATATATATATATATATATATATATATATATAGTGTATATGTATATATATATAGATATATATATATATATATATATATATATATATAGATATATATATATACATATATATATATATATATATATATATAGTTATAGTAGTTTGACAAAGGGAACAACTTCGATCGGGCGAAGTTGTTTTGGCAAAAGAACTTGGAAGGATTTTTTATCAAAAGAGAAAGATTTTGAGGGTGTGAATAGTAGTATTTTAAATTTGTTAGCATTGAGAGAAAGGTAATTTTAGTAGTTGAGAATGCAGTCTGAGTTTTACATAGGAGTTCAGGGAGGTTAGAGGCAGAACAGACAAGTGTAGAGTAAACAAAGAAGATGGAACAAATTCATATCCACTGTGCAGGCTAGCCAAAATTGCCTGGGAAATGGCAATACAGAAGAACCTCACTCTTCAGGCCACATAGATTCCACCACAGCAGAAAATAATAGCAGGCATTTTTAGCAGATTCAGCATGTACCCTCATGAGTGGATGCTACACCCAGAGATCTTTCACAAAGTTATCCACATTTGGGGAACACCCCACATAGATCTGTTTGCTTCCTATCTCAACAGACAGCTGAACTATTTCTCTTTCAGGACACTTTTCAAAAAGGCCTGGAAAACAAATACATTTTCTTTCCCATGGATGAGAATGTTCCACACATAGTAACACAAAAACATTCACGGAGCCTCTCAGTAATAAGAGAGAGACCTCCAAAACAGAAACGCAAGCAACCTCCATCCCCCAACACAACCCAAATGACACATAGCCCACAGATTCAGTGTGTCACTCAACCACAGCCAATAAGGCAAAACAACGTACCCAACACACTAGTCATAGGTAACTCTATAGTCAGGCACACTGATGTCCCACTCACCAGGCTAAACAAGGAGAAGGTTACTGTCAGCTGCCTGTCAGGTGCCAGGATCCGCCATATAACCCACGCACTCAGGTCACTCCACAACAAGAGAGAAGTGAGATGGCAAATTCTAACTGACTCTTCTACTTTACCTGGATTAAATGATTATATTACTATAAAGCCTATTCTACAAAAGTTACAATAGGAGATCATATATTGGGTGCTTGGATGTAACCTATAATGTTAAGTTGTCTATCTCGCCTTCATTCTTGCTGGTTGGGTCGGAGCCGATCCTCGGCTCCAACTTAGCCATCTTCTAAAGCTCAAGAGCTATTTACTGGCTCGAGGCCTCCCCATATCCCACAATGCCTGGCGCTAGATCCCCGGATCTCGTTTGCCGCTTCTGCTACAAGGTTGCTTTTTGCTGGCTCAGGTCGTATTTTTGTCTTTGATAGGTTTTATATAAAAATTTTTCATATAAATAGTTAGTGTTTAGGTTTATTATAGTAGTTTTAGTACTTATTGTCTCTGTGTAGTTTTAGATCTATCCCATCACCTTAGAAAACTCGTTTTTACTGTTAGAGAGTTTTCCCCTCCCCCCCTCTCTTTTTCTGTCTTCAAGGTAGCCATTTTAGTTAGAGGCTAACCCTTGTTCTCCAAAATACCTTTTGTAGTGTTTTTAGGTAGAAATAATTGTAGTACTTTACTTTTTCTAGTGTATATATATATATATATATATATATATATATATATATATATATATATATGTGTGTTATAGTTATAATGTGTGTGTGTGTTGTTAAGGTGTGGTAACTGTTTTTTTGTGTGTACGGTTCTTTATACTTGTTACCTATTGTACTGTTGGCCTTTTTTTCCTGTGATATTTCTTTTTACAGGATGTCCAAAGATACTAAGGTATCAGGATTCAAGAAGTGTGACTCATGCTGTCAGAAGATGTCTCTGACAGATGGTCACACTTCTTGTGTCTACTGTTTGGGCTCCCTACACTTGCAGGACTCTTGTTCGGTGTGTCATGCCTTTAGTCCAAGAGTCCTGCAGGAGTGTAGGAATAAGTTAATCCTTAGAGGATTACTAAAACCTGAAGGGTCACCTGCTAAGACTCAGCCAGGGAAACCCTCCAAGCCATCGAAGCCGTTGGCTCCCAGCTCGGAGCCGTCATCGGGTGGCGTCTGCTTCGACTTTGGTTCCTGCCGGAACCGCAGTACCTGCCTCTCAGTCAGCTCCGATCCTGGTGTTGGAACCTTCAGGGAGCCGAAAGCGTTCTAGGTCCCCATCCCTAGAGTCGATTCGCTTGGCTCCAGGGTCGCCTCTGTTACAGTGAGAGCAAAGTCACTAATCTCACTCTTCTCGGTCTTCCAGACTGTCTGACCATGACTTGAAGAGAGTGGTGGGCAGACTTCTGAAATCGCAGGCCCTGACTAAAATGCTATCCAGCCCCCCTCATCAGGGTTTGGCTCTGCCCATCTCTACAGTAGTTCCTCCTTCGACTCACCCCTTGAGTTCGGAGCGGGAGCTGGTTGGGGTTCGGATCATGGTACCATCGGTGCTGATAACTACCCTTTCGGTTCCTTCGGCTCCAATCACTTCCATGGCGCCATCCTTGGAGGGATCTGGGCGCCGAGACTCCCTCGTTGGTTCCGAGGGGGCGAGTGGCATCGGACCCTTGTCCGACCCCATTCTCCCTCTCGGGGCTTTGACGCAGGTGAGCTCGGCTCCTACATTGGCCTCAGAGCCATCCCTCTCGGTGCCAGGAAGGGTTCCAGTCTCTTCGGAGCCTGTGCCTTCTTCTCTGCCGGGAAGGGGTGCCTTCGAGGTCATGAGGAGTGTGCTGGCCCCTCAGTCAGCCCCACGATCAGCCTCTTCGGCTCCTCCCCCCATGTTGCCTGCGTTTGCCTCTGCCCCTCCTCCAGACCCCAACCAAGGAGGACAAGCGCCCAGGTCACCCCAGTGGGTGTGTCCTCCTCTTCCGAGGCCTCCCCTGATCATTCAGAGGAGCCCCCTCGAAAGAGGAAATGTAAGAGGAAGCATGTTGACTCCCCTGAGTCTGTCACTTCTCTCTGCTTAGGCAGAGGGGGAACTGGACTACCCTTAACCCTTCTGAGGATGAGTTGGTATATCTGGACACGTTTGGTTCTCACCCATCCACCTCCTGGGTGTCTCCACCTTTCGATCCACTGATGGCAGTGGTGGCTCGAAAGGCGTGGTCAGCCCCAGACACAGTGGAACCAACTTCCCGAAGGCCCACAAAATTCATCACAGCACCACAAGACAAACAATTTTTGACAAAGGGTGTCCCTGTTGATGCTATGGTGGTAGCAGCAGCCACAAAAAAGGAGTTGGCTGAGACTTCTTCATCTGTCCATCCCCCTAATAAGGAGTCTAGGATAATGGACAGATACGGGAAGCGGATGTTTTCCTCAGCGACCTTTTCCATGTGGTCGCTGAACTATTTGTGTCATTTTACACACCTTCAAAGGGATCTCCTTAAGGAGCTAGGAGATACCCATCAAGATCCATCAGCTGCGGGGGGCCAGGATAAGATTACCTCCCAGCTGGCAACTCTTAATTCGATAGTGAACTCCTCCATGTGGCTCATTCCTTATGCGGCCGATGGGGCGAGTAGAGTCAAGAGGGCACAGGTGTGGCCTTGAGAAGGCACACTTGGATGCGGTTATGTAACTTTGCAGACCCCTTTAAGGCGTCTTTCACCAATACCCCTTTTGATGGTTCTGCTCTTTTTGGACCACAGGTGAAGGATACCCTTACCAGGTGTGAGCAGGAAGGCAAGACTCTCTGCTGTGGGAGTCCGTTTTTCCACTCCTTCTAGACCATACCCCAAAGGTCAGAAAAGTGGCAAAATGTGGTTCTGAAACCCCAGGGAGCTGTGCCTGACACATGTGGTGAGTTTCCTCCAGGGGCAGAAGAGGGAACAACAATAGACGTCACCCTCGAGGCAGAGGGGGCCCGCAAAATCAGGGCAGCAGAGATTCCTTATCTGACAAGCCCTTCCAGCATCCCTGAGGGGCTGCCCGGCTGCCCACCTTCGGAGGCAGTCGGGGGAAGATTATTGCTGTACCCAAAAGCCTGGCAAGACATAACTCAAGACAGATGGGTACAGTCTATCATATCCAGAGGTTACAGAATTCCCTTTCTTCATACCCCCTTAAGGTCAAACAAATACCTTCCAGATGTTCCACCTAGTCTAAGGGAACAAGCAGTTCAAGAGATCTCAAAACTGCTACAAAAAAGAGCCATCCAACGAGTCCCAGCAGACCAGCAAGGATCCGGAATTTACTCAAGGTTCTTTTTGGTACCAAAAAAGACTGGGGACTGGAGACCCATTTTGGATCTCAGCAGACTAAACAGGTCTGTACAAAGAACGAAGTTCTGGATGGTCATGCTTCAGTCCATTCTACCCTTTTTGGGTCAGGACAATTGGATGTGCTCCATAGATCTTCAAGATGTGTACTACCATTTCAAAATGGACAGGTGCTCCAGAAGATTCCTCCACTTCTGGCTGGGAGCCAGTCATTATCAGTTCCGAGCTCTGCCCTTTGGTCTCACCACAGCCCCCAGGGTGTTCACCAAATGTATGGCAGTAGTTACCTCACCTGAGACGGCAAGGATTCCAGGTGTTTTCCTATCTAGACGACTGGCTCCTTACTGCTACCATCAGACATCAGCTGCTATGAGCCAGGAACTACACCATCCAAACTTGCTCCAAGCTAGGTATCACAATAAATTTTGAAAAGTCTGCATTGTCGCCTTGTCAGTCTATAACCTTTATAGGCGCAAGTTTAAGTACAAAAGACATGTCAGCGAGACTTCCGTTACACAGAGTATTAGATATTCAACATGTACAGGTGTTATTAGGATGCAAGAAAATTCAGGCCAGATTCGTCCTAAAGACATTGGGCCTCATGGCAGCAGCGATCATACTAGTCCCCCTGGCTCGTTTTCATATGAGGATTCTTCAGTGGTTGCTTTTTACCCACTGGCCATTTCTACAACTTCCAATGTCTCACATGATTATGATTACACAGACCTGCAAAGACCAGCTTGCGGGGGGGATGGTTACCGCAGCAGTACCGCAGGGCAGACCATTTGTCCTTCCACCGCCAGTAGCGACAGTGACCATGGATGCCTCCCTGATTGGGGGCACTTAGGCAGAACAGTCCAAGGCACCTGGCAACCCCACAAGTACCATCTGCATATCAATGTCTTGGAGATGAGAGCTGTGCTTTTAGCATTGCAAACTCTTTATAACTCTCTTGCAATTCAGACAGACAATATGTTGGTAGTGTGGTACATCAACAAGCAGGGCGGAACCAAGTCCTACCCCTATGTGGAGAAGCAAGACTCTGGCAATGTATGTATCTCTTCCCAGCGGTTTCTGATAGCAACGCACATCCCTGGGAAGTCCAACATTATAGCGGACAGTTTAAGCAGAGCAATTCTCATGCCTCACGAGTGGTCTCTCAATCAGACAGCGGCGGACCAAATCTTCTGCGAATGGGGTCAGCCTTGCTGTGACCTTTTCGCCACCCCCTTCAACAACAAGTGCGACAGTTTCCATTCTTCTCCTCCCTCTTCCCGGATACCCTCCCAGAGACGCCTAATCCACAATTGGCCTCAGGGACTTCTTTATGCATTCCCTCCATTTCCCCTGATTCCCAAACTAATACAGAAAGCTACCGCACTGGGATGCAAGATGATCCTCATTGCTCCCTACTGGCCTCGACAAATTTGGTTTCCGCTCCTGCATCATCACCTCCTGGAGCAGCCCTGGACCCTGACCTAGTACCAGACCTCCTGATCCATCAGTCGGGCTGGCTGCACCAATCCCTGCAGTCTTCAACCTCACTGCTTGGTTGCTCCACTTCCAACCTTAGCCAGGCTTCCGGACATTTCTCAATCGGGTGCGTGAAATCATCTTATCTTTGCACAAATCTACCACCAGAAAAACTTATGCTAGTAAGTGGAAACGTTTCTCTTGCTGGGCAGAGTCTAAAAACATAGATCCCTTTTCAGCCCCGGTCCACCACGCAGTTAGATTTCTTAGCGGAACTTTTTCAGGCTGGGTCCTCTTCTGCCACCATTAGAGTTCAGTTAGCTGCAATTTCAAATTTTCATACAGGCCTATCTGAAACTAGTATCATGTCCCATAAGCTTTGTAAAGCTTTTTTCAAAGGGAGTACTTTGCTCAGGCCACCAGTAAGAGATCCCCTGCCTCCGTGGGATCTTAATTTGATCTTAGCTTCACTAATATTGCCCCCCTTTGAACCCACAGCTTCATGTTCCTTAAAGTTTCTTTCTTGGAAAACCCTCTTTCTTGTGGCAATTACCTCAGCCAGAAGGGTTTCCGAACTCCAGGCCCTTTGTGTTCACCCTCTGTATTTAATTTTCCATAATGACAGAGTATCGCTCCCTCCTTCCTTCCTAAGGTACCTTCTGAGAGTAATCTGAATCAGTCCATTGATCTTCCGGTCTTCTTCCCAAATTATTCCAACAAAGCTGAACATAAATTACATCAGTTGGATGTTCATAAACAATTACGCTTCTACTTGCATAGGACTAAACAAATTAGAAAATCAGATCAGCTCTTCCTGTCCTATGCTGAAGGTAAACAAGGTCTACCAGTGTCTAAAGTAACTCTATCTAGGTAGTTGACTTCTAGTTCACTCTGGATGAGGGACAATCTATATGAAGTAACAGCAGATTATTATGGCTGGAGACCCTTAAAATAAAATTCAAAAAGATAAATATTTGTCTTCTCCAGTCCTATACAAAATACTTCTAGAGGAGACTGGTGTATTTCCAGTCTCTTCAGCCTGTCTTCTAATTTCTACAGTTGTCGAGAGATAGAGATCTCCTCTTCATCAGAAAAGGATCTTTGTGAATTTGATGTTGAAGGTCTGAACTGTGCCTCACAGTTATCCTTCCCGTCCATTCCTTGTGAGTCCAGAACACACAAGGTATCATTTCTTCAGATTCTCAAATGAAAAATATCCTTTGAGGATACAATTTCTAAAATGAAAGAATGTTTGAAATGGGAGGGTAGAGAGGTGTCAGAATCTCAGAAGAGAGGTGTTATGAGTTATTGAGTATAGATTCCTAAAAACCTAGAAATCCAAGAAGTAAAGAAGACACAGCCCTCAAAAATAATGACCAAAAACCACAAAAATAAGGGCTGCCAGGAGTCACTGATGAAAAACTCGGCTCTACAAAAAAGTTTTATTTTTCATTCCAAACACACATAAACGTCCACAATACACATACGTTTTCATCCTTCAACAGACTTCTTCAGACAGAAATGGTAATTTATATTTATTCAATGCTAGTGGAAGTTAATATACATACAAGTTAATTAGTCAGCCAATACATTTAAAGAAGTCCATGAAACAACCTTAACCCTTACTAAACTATACGTAAAAAGCTACATGCAAATATATAGCTGTAGCCTAAGTTAAAACCCAATATATAAAACTAATATGTAAACAGAGATGGTGTATAAATAAATACCCACATGGCAGGGTGACAGTACAGATAATCTTGTAAAAACATTTGTTAAAAAAACCCTTTTAAAAACATATAAATATTCTAATTTAAAAATAATTATGGTAACAATACATTATTGAAAATGTGCTACCATCTAGAGGCCAATATAAATATGACATGTAAAAACCATACAAATAAAACACATTCACAAGTGGTATGCTAAAACAGTTTCATAGTTTTGCTGCCCTTAATTTTAACAATGGGGCAATAGAAACATGTTCATTCAAACCAGGAAGTTTACCTGAATCCAAAGTGTCCTGCCAGTAAACCTCCCTGTATTCCAGTTTGGCTTCCCATAAACCCCCTTGAATGTCCTTTGGCACTGTGTCTATAACAAAAAATACAAATGTAGCCTGCACATATTCCACTAGCATTGAATATACAATTCATGTCTGAAGAAGTTTGTTGAAGAACGAAAGTGTATGTGTATTGGCGTTTATCTGTGTTTGGAGTGGAAAATAAAACTTTTTGTGGGCCGAGTTTTCATCAGTGACTCCTAGCAGCCTTATTCCTAAAAACCTGTAATTATCCCTCCTATCTTAGAAAACATAGGGGGTGCCTTTGCTTCTGTCCCTTTTTCCCCAATTCCTTTCCCCAAGAAACCTGATAGATTTAAGAGAGTGCTTGACACAAATACATTCCTTTATATGAACTCTGTGACAGACCCTGCTATAATTGTTATTAATGATGAAAGATCTTCTTAGTCTTTTACTGCTTCTATCCTTGTACCAAATGACAAAGACAGGTCTTCATTTTGACAGATTTGAAAAAAAGGTTTCTGCATCTTCCACTTTGGCACGTTTTCTAGAACAATGAATTGCCAGAATCACATGACCTCATATCTACTATTTTTGCCAATATGCAGCAAACCTTAACTTCATTACTAAATTTTGACACTAAAAGTTCTTACTGGAAATAATAAACTATGCCTCACAGGCCACTAAGCACTCTATTAAGTGTGCTTATGACACAGCGGGCACTGTATCAAGAGCTGGTGCTACAGGTACACTAATGCGCAGGAATGCATAGATTAGTTCACAGAATTTCTGTGATGATATTAAGGCTCAGCTACTGAATGTACATTTTCACAGGGACCATTTGAATGGAGATTTTTTTAACTGAAGTATTAACAAAACTGGCAGAAAGGGGAAAGAAGATACAAGTAGTCAAACAACTTTTTTGTCCCCTGTCCCTACATACCAAAGAATACACCCAAAACTCATTAGCAAACAATCCAAAAATCTTCTGGAAATTAATAAATACATTGCTCATTCCTGGAAAATTAACCCAACCCAGCCAATAACTCCTAAAGTAATGCGTTGCAGTTTAATGCACATTTTATAAATAAAGTAACCTCCCTCCTACAAAACAAATTACTACAAATCTAGCCATCCTACTGCAGTCACTAAAGCCACAACAGACCTTCACAGTAACTCCTATGCCAACACCTGCAATTAAAAATAGCTACGCACCCATAAGGAAATAGCCACTGCCCCTGACCAGTTTGCATCTGAATACTTCAAACTCTCTGCAGGTAGTCTTGTATAGCCTGTCTCAATTTTAATAAATCAGTCTATCCAAGAAAAATATATCTCAGCCATATGGAAAAGTATGATATAATATCTCTTCATAAAGCCAGCTCGTCAATCAAGTTCACAAGCTATAGATAAATTGCCATTCCAAAATCTTGGCAAGATGTATTCATTCTCAATTTACTGCATATATTACTTTTCTTTACGTCCTGTCTCCTTCACAGCATGGTTCAGACTTCAGACTCAATCATAATGCAGCTGCTGCCCTTCCAAGGCTTACAGATGTAATAAAACACTATAGAAATTCATTCCCCCTAGCGTCAGCCCTATTTCTGGATCTATCCTAGGCATTTGACAGAGTCAATC